>NW_020955469.1:420347-433563 GCF_003031625.1 Empidonax traillii | reverse complement strand
TCAGAAGATAGCGAGTGAGCCGTGGTGGAGCTGGTGGTGTTAATGTTCTGCAGCAGGAGTGAAATAGCCTGGAGATGTGCAGCGAGAGCAGGGGCGTGTGCCCTAAATAGGAGGGTTAAACAGGGCTTATTCTGAGGAAAGCAGTAATTGCAGCTTGCGTGAAGCAGTAATATTCTTTTGTGCATTATTTACCCAGGAACATCTGCTAATACATATACATTCTCCGGTGCATGTAAACAACTTGTGCAGGAAGAGGATTAGGAGATTTATAAAAAAATTAGAAGCAAGTTAAAAGGGCAATTAGAAGAGCAGAAAGAGATATTGAGCAGTGAATTAGGGAGGATATTTTAACACACAATCAGAGCTCCCCGAGACGTATTCAGAGCAGAGAGAAGGTAAAAGAGAAAATTGGCCAATTACGAAATGATAGCAGGGAATTGGTGACATGAGAGAAGGTAATGGCTGATTTGTTAAACAGTTATTTTGATTCTGTTTTCACAAAGGAGGAAGAGGATGGAGGGCAGCTCCGGAAAGGACTCGGGCTGTGCGGATGAGGGTGGGGGTGAGATGAGGAGCCTGCAGAGGCATATAAAGATCCATCTGCAGAGTGGCTGGGCGTGGGGAGAATTTCACCCACATTCACAGGGTGGGGGAAAAAATGGATTTTAGTGAGCAGCTCCTTACAGCAGGGAGCTGGGTAGTGAGGGGCTTGTGTTATAACACTCGCTTTTGTTCGCCAAATTGGCTGCTTTTGAGTGGAAACCAGGGAAGTGGTCAATGAGGTGACTGATCCTTCTCCCTGTTGAAGGATATTTCTCTGGGAAAGGGGAGGACAGAGATGGATGGGGATTCTGGAGGGTTGCTGCTCCTGGGGCTACTTTTATGTGGGCAGAGATGTTTTTGGCTTGTCAGCGTGACACCTTCCCAAAAACACACACTGCAAAGCGTGAGCACCTGCGTCCTGCTTTCATAGTTGCTTTTGCTTCCATCTGTAACCCAAAAACTCAGGAATACAAGAGCATCCCTGGAATCACTGTTCCCATCAGCACTGGGGTCAGTATCTCATGTTTCACCAGAGCAGTGGTGAGCTGGATGCAGTAAGGGAGAGAAAAAGGCTGGGGGAACAAGGGGATAATGCCAACCAACAGGACCTCAAGGAAATAGTAAGAGATGGAAAGGGAAATACTCTTGGTAGTGCAATGGGAAATGGGCTCTTGGGAGTTGTTCCTGCGGGAGTGGTTGAAGATAACACAGGGAAAGAATCCACAGACAGGGGATTTAGGGAAGGATGAACTTGAAGGGCTGCAAAAAGTGTTATTTAGCTGTAAGAAATGTGAAGTGACGCTTTTGTTCTCCTCTGTCCCTCTGAAGAGGGGTACATGCCACAAAGCAACTTTCTGAGACAAAGGGAATAATTTGGAATTGGTGCTGGGGGGACACAAGTGTGGTCTGGGAAGCGATGGGGAATGCAGGAGAAACTGCAGACTCACGGTGTTGGTTTATACTGATAAACTAAAAATTTATTCTCAGTATCCAAGAGGTGTTTGGTTTTCATCCTGCCTGGGAGGATAAAAGAGATGCAGTGTTGCGTGGTTTCTGTTTTCAAAGCATGTACGAAAAGCTCCATATTAGCAATTACGGGATGAAACTGTGGAAAAGTGGTACAAAGGAGAGAAAATTGGCTCCGACTCAGGGAACGGGATTCTGCCGCCGGGAGTGAGTTTCCAGAGGCACAGTCTGGGGTCTCTTCTGGGTCCTCTGGTGTTTATTTTTTTTTAATGGAAAGGATTTGCATGAACAGCCCAAAGTCAGAGCGTTGAAGCTCACTGATGGAAAGAAGGGAAAAGCAGGCAGAGCGACAGGGACTCATCTCGTCTGCCAGAGCAGCACAGACTGGAGAACACTAAAGGAAAGGGAAACCAGTGAGCAAATAAATGCTCAAGTGACATGTTTCCCAGGGGGAGCATTTGGAGCTCGTGGGGAGCTATTGGGAGTGTCTGCCCATGCTGGCAACAGGCAGCCTGTCTGCCTGAACCCCAAGAGGGATCAATGCACGTCTGAAGGCTGAGTTTGGGATAGGAACATGCAGAGGTTTAGATTTATAGAATCACAAAATCATTTAGTTTGCAAAATGCCTGTAAGATCAATGAGTCCAACTGTTAACCCAGCACTGCCAAGGCCACCACTAAACCATGTCCCCAAGTGCCACATCTGCACATCTGTTAAATCCTTCCTGGGATGGTGACTCCATCACTGCCCTGGGCAGCTGTGCAAGGGTTTGACAACCATTTCAGTGAAGACATTTTCCTTAACATCCAATCTAAACGTCCCCTGGAGCAACTTTGAGGCCATTTCCTCTCATCCTATTGCTTCTCACTTGGGAAAAGAGATCGACCTCCCTTCAGGAAGTTGTGGAGAGTGAGAAAGTGTCCCCTGAGCCTTCTTTTCTCCAGGCTGAGCCCCCCCAGTTCCCTCAGCCACTCCTCATCAGACATGTGCTCCAGACCCTTCCCAAGCTCTGTTCCCTTCTCTGGACACACTCCAGCCCCTCAGTGTCTTTCTTGTTATGAGGGGCCCCAAACTGAACCCAGGATTCAAGGTGCCTCACCAGTGCTGAGCCCAGGGGAATGATCACTGCCCTGGTCCTGCTTCCACACTGTTGCTGGTACAAGCCAGGATGCCCCTGGCCACCTGGGCACATACCAGCTCATGTTCAACCACTGTCAACCAGCACCCCCAGGTCCTGGCACCTCTCCAGCCACTCTGCCCCGTGCCTGGAGCGCTGTTTGGGATTGTTGTGACCCGAGTGCAGGACCAGCACGTGGCTTTCTTGAACCTCATCCCGTTGGCCTCAGCCCATCGATCCAGCCCGTGCAAACGGGAGCACGTGAACCACTGCCCAGCATCACCTCAAAGCAGCCATGGTGCCCTCAGCCACCTTGGGGTTCAGCTCTTTACCCCGGGGACCTCCCTGTCAAAACCTTTGGTGTCTGGGTGCAATTCTAATGAAATCCCAAATTTCTCCAGCCTACCTCCAGCCTGAGCCAGACAATCTCTGGCAAGTCACGGTGATGCCTACGTCCGCTCGACTGGAGAGACGCGTGCTTGGAGGTTGTGGGAGCGCTGCTTCGGAGAAGAGGGGATTTCTGCCAGGCCTCAGAGCAACATTCAAAATGCATGAAGACATGCTGTAGGAAGGGATTGGGGAAAAGACACACGATCGTGAACCAGGGGCCATGGTAGAGCTGAACCACGCAGATGGGAAGTTCGTTATTGAGGCTGAGTGTCAGAGCATGCCATAAAAATTTAGTTTATCCTCAAAGAGCTGTGGTTGTGGAAGAAGGATGGGAGCGGGGAGGGATGGCAGCTAAGGAGAAGGCAGGAGGAATATCAGAAACCTGTAGTCCTTGTGTGTCCTGGCTTGGGCTGGGTTAGAGTTGGTTTTCTTTCTAGTACCTGGTGTAGTGCTGTGGTTTGGGTTTGGAGTGAAAAATGATGTTGATAATACACCAATTTCTAGTTGTTGCTTAGCAGTGTTTACACTGAGTCAAGGACTTTTCTGCTCCTCACCCCACCCCACCAGTGAGGATACTGAGGGGTGCAAGAATCTGGGAAGGGACAGAGCCAGGGCAGCTGATCCCAACTGGCCAAAGGGATATTCCAGACTCTGTGGAATCATAGTCAGTATCTAAAGTGGGGTCAAAGCTGGCTGGGCATAAGTCAGCAGATGGTGGGCAATTGCACTGCACATCATTTGGTTTGTATATTCTATTGTTGCTATTAATTATTTCTTCCATTTCTGTCCTGTTAAACCATCTTTATCTCAACCCATGAATGCTACTTATTATTCCCAATTCTCTCCCCCATTCCACTGCAGTCAGGTGGTGTTTAGCAACCTGCCAGGTTAAACCAAGACGCTGTGTCAAGCGACATCTCCTATTTAGCAGTGTATCATGTCTCCCTTCTGGTTTTTAAACAGTCCCCTTTATCACTAGGAGTTAGAGCGCTTGATTGACAAGGCTTGTAATACACCATGGAGTTGCCTTTATTTTTCCTACATGTTAAAGGAAAAGATACTAAAAATACAATTATGGTTTTGAGCCAGGCGTAGTCTGTTCTGATATAATTCATCTCAAAGACTATCCACCGTGCCTGCTGCACCCAAATCATTTATAAAACATTAGCATCTCCTGTGCTGACATTTCACTCCTATATTACAGGAGTTACACGCAGACTTAAAAAAAATTAATAAAGTGCTTCTCTTCTTCATTCTCCCACTGAGAGCTTTGATTTCCAGAGTATGAAACGAAATAACCAACATAACAACATTCTCCACTTCTAAGGGACAGTGCCAGACTCATTCAGTTGCTATTGGTTATAGAGAGTAGGACATGAGGGAGCTATTTCAGATCACGGATTATTTGTTCTGGCTGCATTGGACATCCCTTTAGTGGAGCTTTAGAGCCCTGTAGACAGAAAAGTTTGAGTTGGAGCTGGAAGGCAGAGGGCTTGATGAAGTAACCTCTTCCTTTCTCCTCCCAGAATTAGTCTTGCTATTCCCCAAGAAGGCTGTTTAAAAAAACATCCAAGCCTCTGCCCTTCCTCACTTGCAAGACGCACAGAAGAGGCCATGCCCTTCCAGCTTCCCCCTCCCACCGCCCAACCGCTCGTAACCATAAGTGCATTGGGGAAGTTTCTTCTTTTTTTTCGTTGGGAGTTCCCCATTTCATTTCCAGATACCTCCAAGGGATCTGACACTGTGTAAATACCCTCTCCCCTTCCCCCAAAGCAGTTGGGAGAGTGGATTTCCCAAGATGGCCCATTCTTCTTGAAGCTAGTGGTGTGTCTGATGGAAAACACAAGCTGTTTCCTTTGGGATTTCCAGCCCCACACAGGAGCTACTGGCTCAAAACATGCTGGGATATGGTTAGGAAATGAACAGCAGCCTTTTCTTGTCCAAGATCACTTTTATTTCCCTTGTTTCATTAACTTCAGTGTCTGTTTGGTCTCACACATCCACGCTGACAGGGAATTCACACCGACTGCAGAATTTGGGCAGCACCTCTCCGAGCCCGTGGGCTGCCAGCTCTGCTGTGCCCCCAACCAGCAAATGCATCCCTCCACCACGGGGTTTAATTTGGGATGAGGGGAACAGGCAGACCTGCTCCCTCTCCTCCACCTGGAAGAGGCCACAATCCCCTTCATATGGCTCTCTTGGACCATTGATATCTCTCTCCTGCCATGGACCAGAAGCCCTGGGCTCTGCGCTTCTCACTGGTCCTCTATGAGCTGTAGTTTTCCCCCTTCTCTGACTCTTCCTATGATACAACCTATTCCTTTTAAGAAACAAAACCTCTCCTGACACTGTCAGGACTGTCTCCAACCTGGGAGCTGCTCCTTGCTGCCCCAGTGAAAACCTTAGTCCAGCTATAAAGGTCCTCACGCCACCTACACAGCTGGGAAGCCCCTCTCTGCCTCCAGCCCAAAAAAGCCCCTTTCTTCCCCGGGGCCTTGTAGCACTCTCCGGAGACAGAGCTCTATGGCTCTATTTATATGGACTAATTAATCTCTCTCTCTCCCCCCTGGTTACAAATTAGGGTGTAAGGGTGAGTTTTGGCTCTCTGGATATGGACTTTGCTGCACCGCACACAACCACCCCCCCCCACCCCTCCCGAAGTTTAGTGCTCTGAATTGCTGAGAACATTGGTCCGCTGTGGTTCCCCCACACGTACTGAGCCTGCCCGATGGCTTTCAGCATCTGTAGGCACTGCTGCCGGTTTGTTTTCTTGAGAAAAAACAAAAAAACAAAACAAAACAAAAAAATCATATACTGGTCTGCTATAAATTCAACAATACAATCCTTAGTTCTGAAGATATAGTTTCCATATAGTTTATAAACATTGTAAGACATACATATGGATAATTGAGGGGAAGGGGGGGAGCCTGTGCATTTGTTGGGGTTTTTTTTCGGATGTGTGGACATGGTTACAAAAAACACACCTCCTGCGGGTACCTCATTTCTTTAAGTGTTGGGTTTGTTGGGGTTTGTTTTTGTTTAATTCCACCTCTAATCAGTCTTTCCTTTGGTTGTTGGCTACTCCAAGCCCAGCAGGCAAGCCCTGTTCTGCTGTAATGCCTGAGATATTCAGGGGTTTGAGATTGTCTTCTAAGAGATTCCCAGCCAACTTTGGCCTCTGGGTTTGAGCCAAAAGGGCTAAAACATGGGAGAACCATTGTCCTTATTACATTGGTATCAGTGTCCTCGCACTCACTTTCAGAGAAACAGTGTAGGCTTAATTGGTGATGGGTTTTACAGCAATTATGTTCCTTTCAGTAATTGGAGGGGTCGTTCGGAGCGCTCTCAAATGAACAGGATTTCACAAGAGCACGGATACAGTCCATTTGTCCGGTTGCTGTCACCGACGAATTGGCTACCGTCCCCGTTATCTGCTTTTTGAAAGGTTGGCTTTTTGTTGTTGTTGTCGTAGGTGCTCGGTTAGGCTGTTTGTGACAAGGTGTGATAATGCCTTTTAATCCGCTCCCGCTGCGTTCGGCACAGTCCGCGTTGGCAGCCCGGCCGGGCACGGAGAGACCGTCAGAAGCCGAGACAGCGTTCTTCCCTTGGCCAGGCCAACGCTAGCCACGTACAAAAAAAGAAGAAGAAAAGAAACTCTGGTCCTTTGTAGATTGGTGGCAGTACAGCTCCGCTCTGTCCGCGGCCGGGGGCTCAGCGGATGACGGCCGCCAGCACCACCATAAAAACCAGGAGCGACGCCCTGAGCCCCGAGCAGCCGGCTGCCTGCTGGACCCCGCTGGGGGGGCGGATGGGCGTCCGCCGGGTACACTTACCCTTGCGTTTGGGGGACAGCGTTGGCATCACCCCAAAGCTGAATTTGTGCTGATAATCAGGCACATAGTCTGGAACCTCCTGCCCGTTTTTCCGCGGCCCCAGGGACACCGGTTTGGAGGTTCGGTTACGGCTTTTGTGGCTGGTGCAGTTCTTGCCGGGTTTGCGGTAGCCCGGCCGGGAGCCGGGGGGGCCGGCGGGCTGGCTGCTGTGCAAACTGTTCTCAGCCCCTCTCTCCTTCCCCTTCTCCTTGGAGGAGTGGTGAGGGTGGTGGGTTTTGGAGGCTCCTCTGTCCGCTGTGGAGAAAGTGTGTGTTTTCATCTGATGGAGCGACTCGGACCCTGAACAGTTCCTAAAGTCTTCTGCTCTTAGCACCTTGAGGTCCTTGCCGTGCATCTGCTCGGGGGACTCGCAGATGACGCTGGAGCTGGAGCCTCTGAACCTGTGCAGCCATTCCCAGAGGGAACGGGCTTTGCAATCGCAGCTCCATGGGTTCCCATTCAGCCTGAGAAACTCCAGGGCTCCCAGGTGGGCCAGGCAGTCCCCCTGCAGCTCCGAGAGGCTGTTATTGAACAGGAAAAGGGTGGTCAATCTTCGGAGGTCATGAAAAGCCCGCCTGTGAATCCACTGCAGCTGATTTTGATGGATGAGCAGCCGATCCAGGTTTATTAGTCCCCTGAACGTGTTCTGATGGAGGCTCCAGAGCTTGTTTCCATGGAGAAAAAGATGGCTGAGGTTAACCAAGTCAACAAAAATATCATCCTGAAGGAACTCAATGTGGTTGTCTTGCAGGTAAAGGTATTGCAGGTTGTGGAGGCCACCGAATATCCCGCTGGGGAGGGAGCTCAGCCCGCACTTGTAAAGATACAAGGCATGGAGTTTCACCAGCCCTTGGAAAGTGTCTGCAGCTAAAGCCCTTAAGTAGCGGTTGTCCCCCAGGTCCAGCTCTTCCAGGTTGACGAACCCCTCGAAGGTGTTGGGGTCGATGAAGGTGATGTTGTTGGAGTAGATCCAGAGGGTGACCATGGAGGGGCTGAAGTGGCCCCGCAGCAGCAAGGTGATCTGGTTGTTCTGGAGGAAGATCCTCTCGCTGTCCTCGGGGATGCCCTCGGGGATGGTGACGAAGTTGTGAGCCTGGCAGCTGACAGTCATCGGGGAGGGGTAGCACACGCAGTCGGTGGGGCAGCCCAGGGCACTGGGCACCTTCAGCCCCAGCAGCACCAGCAGCAGCTCCGCAAACCCCCCTGTGCGGAGAGAGGGGAGAGCGGCGTCAGCGGGAACCGGGCACCTCCCGCCCACCCGTCACTGCTGCGGAGACTATTCTGGGTGAAAAACGCCCCCAATTAACTCAGCCCTCCTCTCTGCTCATGAATTACCCACGCGGCTGTGATGAGTAGGCTCATCACCCACAGTAGTTAAAACGTGATGTATGGAGTACTCCCTGCCTCCTCGCCCTGCCTGCAACAGGCAGCTGGTTGTGCTCCCAGCCCGGAGCAGGCAGGAGAAACTTTCTCGGTGAGAATTCACGCTGGCAGCGCAGGCAGCAGAGCCCCTTGCCTGCAGGCAGCAGCGCTGTCAGAGGAAATTTCGTGGTGTGAGAGCAAACAGAGGAAATGCAAACCCTTTTACGTGCCCACCCTTCCTTATAATGCATCTCTCAGATCGCCTGCACTTACGTATCGGAGAGGAAAAGGGACAGAGATTTAGCAATTCCCAGCGAGCCACCTAAAATTACACGTGGGCAGTGAATCTGCACAGCACACCCTGCTCCCCCAAAGGCACAGACTCATCCCCACCATCTCCTTTGACTACAGTTGTTAGACACCACCATCCACCCTGAAACCCAAGTGATTTACAGGAAAATATGTTGTCAGCAGTTGGTGGAAAAGGCTGAGCCGAAAACTCCGTTTGGAAGTGGGATGCTCAGACATATTTCTAAATGGATGTCCTGTGGCAAAGCATATTGCATCCTCTAATGCTACAGTATGTGCTTGTGAGTGGGGCTTTCTCACAGCAGAGAAGCAGAAAGTGAGGCAGGAATCATCCCCTCCCTCTGCTCAGCTCTCAGAGTGCCGGTTTCACCGCCCCGCTCCCGTCTCGCTCCCACTCCTCACACCAGGCTTGCTTTCAGGCTATTCCTTCTGCACCGAGTGGCTTTTCAGACTCATTGCACCAGACTTGTCATTTCTCATTCAGATTTTCCTCCTAGATTTGGCTTTTTCCTCTTATACGCAAAATTTGCTCATGTCTAATGAATTCTGCCTCTGGACTTTACGGGGAAAAGGAGTAATAGCAGAGCAGCGCACAGCTGCCGGTGCCATCCTGCCCACGAGTTCTACTCAGCTTGTAATAATCTGAAAAACGAGAGTGGAAGTGGAGTTCATCTCTAATTACTCAACGTCGTTATCACCAGCTAGTCCAAGATCCTGGACCCCTTGGGCTTTTACAGTCCCTCTCTTCAGTGCCTGCAGCCGAATACAAGTGGGAGGCACAAAAACCTTACTGTTTTCTTATTAATTCTGTTTGAAATATAACCCCATGGTTGCTGTTGCCTTTTGCCTGGTATGGAGATCTATTACCGTTTAGTTAACAGCAGGTGACCCGTCCATCTGGACCCATCCTTTCAAGGCAAAGTTGTCACATATTTTAGATAAACTGGGTTATTCAGACTCTCCATAAATCCCCAGTAAGAGGTAGTCAGGAAAAAAAAAATAGCATCGCTGCCCAAAGCATTGGACCAAGCCTTGGCTGCGATGGGAGTGGGGAGGACAACTTCCAGGCGCTGCCCTTCAGGAACAAAGCATCGGCTACCAGGAGGGATGTCTCATCCCTGCACCGCTGCCAAAAAGGGGTGATGAGTCGGGAACGTTTAATTTGCGACAACTCCTACGGCTGTGTAGGAAAAGGAACGTTCTCCAAGTCACCGCCGTAGCATTTTGGCTTTGCTGTCGTGCCTTTGCGATGAGCGAGGGGCTGTGCTGGTGGGAGCATCGTGCCAGCGCTGACTACCCAGCACTCCCTGCCAAAACGGGAGCCCTCGCTGCAACTCACCGTGCAAGCGCCGCCTGGGAAACAGCGGTATCCTGAGGATATGGTGATTATCCCAACGCCAGATAACGATGGGAAAGATAAAACTATGTTTGCAGAAATATATTCTGCTGGGTTTTTCTTTTTACCCGCGGATGTGCTTCACCAAGGTGGGACGGCTTCGCCTTCCCCGTCTTTACCTTGGTGACACTGGAGTTTGAAGCCTTCTCTAGGTCTTATGTTTATTAGTAAAATCCTGCCAGGCACAAGTGCTGCGACGATCTCCCACATGCAGAGTCTGTTATTGCAAATACCAAATCACAAGGGTCTGAATCAATAAACCATCTCCCAGCTATACGCAGCAGGTTGGAAGATTACATATTGCCTCCAAACAACAGTTTTATGCGCTCTTCCGTGACACGACAGTTGCCAGGCTAACGGGATTACTGACGGGAGGTGGAGCCGGGCAGGGATCTGGGAGCATAGACGATTTCACGTACGGGGATGGTGATGACAGGCGGCTGTTAGCAGCGCGCGGCGATGGACGAAGGCAGCCTGGGTCTCCCTGGAGCATGGCCAAGGTAGAGGCTTCTGCCGAGAGGGAACGCAGCGTTTAACAGCTCACTGCCTGCAGGGATAACTCCAGAGGTAAAGGTCAGAGGGAACTGAGTCCATCTCTTTAATTAACAGGCATCTGTGAGTTAACGGCTGGAGGCCCTATGGAGAGGGAGATGTGACTCCTGCGGCCACCACGGATGGCGGTGGGGATAGCCTGGGTTGTTGCTGGTTGTCAGCTTCCCAAGAGTATGATGGAAGGGAGAAAAGGCAGGGATGTCTTTCTACTTACGTGCTGCAACTTGGGAGGAAGGAGAATGGGGAAATGGAAGGCTGGATGATTAGGAAAAGAAGGTAAACAGGGGAGCAGGACTTGGAAAGGAATTCTTCCTTATGAGGGTGGTGAGGCCCTGGCACAGGTTGCCCAGAGAAACTGTGGCTGCCCCATCCCTGGAAGTGTCCAAGGTCAGGTTAAACAAGGCCTGGAGCAACTCGGTCTAGTGGAAGAAGTCCCTGCCTATGGCAGGGAAGATGGAACTAGGTGGTCTTTAAAGTCCCTTCCAACCCATTCTGTGATTCTATGAAGGTCTGGACTCCCCAGTGGATGTACACAAGGCACATGATTTCACTGAGGATGCTTTCCCTCCAAGCCCATAAAACCTGCTGATTGTCTAGTGCTTTGAGAAGCTGCTCCTGAGATGCCCTGGTATTGGTCACAGTTTAGATCTGGGAATGAGACCCCCAAGATGCAAAGAGGTTGTGGTCATGGAGCCATGAAGCTCCTGAAGCTGGTAATGCCAGTGTTGCAATATCCAGCAGCCGAGTCCCACCAGGACAAGACAGCCAGGAGCACTTTGATCTCACTGGGCTTCCCAGGCAGGAAAGCAAGAGGGGAACTTCCCAAGAGGTCCCAGCCCAGCTCTCCTGATAGCCTGACCCTGTCTAACTTGTTGAACTTGTTATTCCTGATTCAGCCCTTTCAACTTCGTCTTGTAAAGGTTGTGAGGCAGATGGAGGGTCACCAGCCTGTGTGTCAGAGCTCACTGGGGAGGGAGAGCTTCAAAAGCAGCACAGAAAAATCCTACAGAAACCTGCTGGTGAAGTGAGTAAAACCAAATCCCCGCTGACAAGGATAAAACCAGCAAAGGGGTGTTTATCTTCTGCCTTTCTCCCACTGACACGCTGTGTCACCCCAGCTTCTGCTCGCCGTGTCCTTCTGCCGCCTCCTGCTTCTGACTGAGGTTTCAGTGATTGGAATGAATTCGTCTGACTGTCCAAACCATTTCCCATGTAGCATCCCTCTAATTGAGCATTAATTAGGCATCAGTTAATGAATGCTTGAAATAATTTATCTTTGGATGCGTCCAGTTTGCAGTCTTACTTTTAACAGCATTAGACTCATTATTAGATTAACATCGTTATAAATGTTCTCCATTACCTGCTTGTTTCCATTGTCTTAGCCTTATTACTGAGAGTGAAAATCACTCCTCCCACATGCATTATTGATGAGTAAGGACTTTCTATATGTAGCACGGGATTAATTGTTATACAGTGTAATGCATTTAGCGTGAAGCCTCGATTTGTGCAAGAGCTGAAAGCAGCCAGAAGAATGCAGACACTCGGAGCCAGCGTGCTCGGCCAGACACTGCACATCTCTCTCCAGCCCAGACCAGGTTCCTCCCAGGCCGGTGCCAGCACAGGAAGAAATTTGGAAAAAAAAAAAAAAGCCAACAAAATAACCCTTGGTTTGGTACCCAGGATCAAAGGGGAAGGTTTGAAGGGTTGGAGCACTTCCCCGACACGGCAGCAGGGACACTGGCCTCTGCAGTGCCACTTGCTCCAGAGAGCCTGGTGTACCTGCACCAGCAGTTTTCTTGCTTTGTAAGATTTATAACACTTTACTGTATCTCTGAGCAAGGCAGAGCCTTGGTTTCTTTAGCACAACATGTTGCCACTTCTTTTCATGAGGGGTCTCAGGCTCGAGGCAAATACATCACTTGGGACAAGGACAGATGCTTTGTCCCTGGGGGGGGGAGGCATCTGCAGAACCCCCCCAAAAGGCAGCCCTGCCATGACCCCCCCACCACCCCCTGCCTTGGTGAGTTGCTGTTCTCCCATGGACTCTTTCACCTCTCCACCCGGACAAGCTTATATCGGTCACAGCCCTTCTAATTCTCCGGCAGGAGAATCCGCTCTCGAGGATGGAGCAGGTTGCTTCTCTTCCAAATCTCTTCTAAACCACCATCTGCTTTGGGAGACCCATCTTAGCTCATGTCTACATGCAACTTGACTGCCTGCTTACTGTGTCCATTACCAGGGCTGCTCAAGCTGTTAGATTTATAAGCTCTTTAGAGCAAAGCCCTCGTCTTCTGGTTGCTGATTTATGTATCTTTACTGCCATAAAACACTATGTATTGCTACTACATAATATAAATAATAATACTTAACCAGAGTGTGCTACAAGTGGGGAGAAAGCATCTGGCTTCTGCTCACAGACGGGATTATCAAAAAGGGAAAAGCTTCCTCATCACTCACCCTCTTCTGAGGCCAAACTCACACCTGGTGTAACACCACCACCTCGCTGTCAGCGAGCTCCAGAGAGAGATTTTCCTGCCCCTTCCCACCCTGGATCTATCAAAGAATGTTTTCTAAATTCACCCTGAGCAAACTAGTGCACAAAGACATGACAACAACCCTCGGGGAAAGTACACTTTGAAACTTGGGAACAAACTCAGAATTGGATGCTCACATAGAGAGAAACTGTTGTTTAGGGAGAAGAAGAAGCCT
>NW_020955469.1:368252-419354 GCF_003031625.1 Empidonax traillii | reverse complement strand
GTGACAGCTGCTCCCAATCCCCCAGTCATCACCCCAGCAGTTCTGGAACATTTCAGCAACATAAAAATCATTGGAGATAATTTCGGTTTTGCATAATTTGGTTAGGCAAGCTGTGATTTAATGGCAATTATGACCTCCGAGGCAGAAGATGAGCTTGGAGGCTACTGGCTTCACACGACTTTAGCTCGGGGTGCAGCGTCAGGGATGTTCCAGGGAGACAGTACTACAAGAAAAAAACCCTTCTCCAGCAGCTGGAAATTGCCTTCCTTGGCTGGCAAGTGGAAAGACTGTTCCCAGAGGAAGAAGCATACAAGGAAATTTGGAAGGAATAGCGCTAAAGAAAGCTTTGGGAAGAGGCTGGTGCCAAAAGATGCATCGGGAGGTACCTTCTAAAGAAAAGCCAGGAAAAGGCTGTAGACTGGGGAGTGCTGTAGCCCCTACAAACCCTTCTGTGTCACAGTATCTCATGTGTTAACTGGTACAAAACCTCCTCTTGGTCACCCTGACATTAAGAAGCAAATCCTCCTCCTGCGACTGAGATGGGAGAGCTGGCTGGAATCAGGAATGGGCAGCATTCCCTTAGCAGGCAGCTGCCTGGTCTGTGGGCACTGCCCTTTGCTCTTCCCTCTCACAGGATCTCCTGCTCTGGGCTGTGTTTCCTCCTCTCCCTGGTGCTTCTCATCCATCCCAGAGCCCCTTGGTTTGCATTTCTCCAGTGGTGACTGACCGGAGCAAACCCTTGGGCAGCCAAGCTGTGCTGGGAGGTCAGCTAAGGATGGAGAATCGTGCTCAAGGAGCTCTGGGGACATCATGGTGTTTTTGGCTGGGGGCAAAATGTGCTTAATAGCAGGGAAAATGTTTGTCTGGAGATGAGAAGGTCCAATTTCCCCCCTCCATCACAGCTGCCAACCAGCTTGGAGTTTGCTGTGAGCTAAAGCTCAGGGCAGATACCTGGGCTCAGCATCACCCCAAAATCAAGCCCTTTAGGGTATTTCAAGTTCAATTTACATTTGCTGACCCGGTATCTGGAGCTATTCACCTTCCTCCACCAAAGTCAAGGCCAAGGTCACCTGGAAGTTTCTGGATGGTGGTCATTAACTCCTACTGCAGTATGAAACCAGACCATAAATTTCATAGTGTAATAATGTAAAAATCAATAACTCTGTTTGAAACAATAGCTTTGTCTTCCATTTCAGCCGGCTCTGATATCTCCCCACGGACCATGTCCCTCTGAATCACACAAATAAAGAGAGAGGAGCGATGGGTGGCGGGGAGGCTGCTCTCCTGCCAGGTGCCCAGCCCCTCCATCGTTACAGATTCAATTAGTTAATTTATTCCTGTCTTGCAGTTAAACTCCAGGATGATTTAAAAGGGAAAAAAAAAGAGCCTTTTATACTCAGTCTCTCTGACATCCCGTCTGACACGACGTCCCTGAGGCTTCCCATGCGAGAGATGCCCAAGCCCCTGCTGCCCATCACCATGCCCATCACCATGGGCAGCACAGCCAAAACCCCCAACATACTTTTGGAAAGACACAGAACCAACTCACATAAGCAAAAAAAAAAGAAAGTCTGCCCTTTTCCAGCTCTGGCTTTTTGGGCGAGGGAGGTCTGGCTTCCTTTGCTTGCTTATTTTCCGTTGTTTGCTGTAGCACTGGCTCGAAATATACATTGAGAAGCAGGATTGTCTTTCACATGTTGGTGGATGTGTGATCCTCAAAAACAAATTAGCACCGATTCACTTCTATATAGAGTGCAGCCGTCAGGGAATCACTCCTGAATTCACAGCGAAGGAAAGTAATAATGCTTCCAGCGTGCTAATCCTCTCCAAGAGCAGCCCCTGAACTCTCTCCTGGTGCTGGAGGCACCACTGGAAATTACAATTGTACTGAAAAAATAATAAATAAGTACAGAAATTGGCAGGGTTTGTGCTAGTCCAGAGGATTTGTACCCTAATGTGGAACTCCCTGTTTAATTAGCACTCCTCTCTGTCTGTATCTCCTCCTCCCGCTCTCGAGTTAAAGAAAAAGGGGGGAAAAAGGAGGTCAACGATGGAAGTGGCTGTGGGATTGAAACTCGGCTACAGGAACTTGTTTAATTTAAATGCTTTTTTCAGGACTAAAATACAGAGAAGCAGAGGGAGTGTAGAGTGTGTTTTCCCAGTGTAATCTGCTCTGCCTAACCCCAGATCTCAGTACACCTTCCTCTGCAGCCGTGCCCTTGGAGTGCAGCTGCAGTCGGATGCTGCTGGTCCTACTGCCGGGACGGGGCACAACCCTGGTACCTCAGAGCAGGTTTGGGATAAGACTGTGTGGATCAGAGGCTGGGCTGCTGCTTGCACATAGTTAGAGACAGATCACTGGGATGGGCTGGGCTGGGCTGGGATAGAATAGAACAGAACAGAACAGAATAGAATTGGATAGAATGTTTCCCTTGGAAGGGACCTACAGTGATCATCTGGTCCATCTGCCTGAGCACTTCAAGGCTGCCTGAAAGTTAAAGCTTGTTATTAAGGGCACTGTCCAAATGCCTATGGAACACTGACAGATTTTGGGGCATTGGCTGCCCCTCCAGGAAACCTGTTCCAGGGTATGACCACCCTCCCAGTAAAGAAATGCTCCCTAATGTCCAGTCTAAACCCCTCCTGGTGCAGCTTTGAACCATTCCCATGTGTCCTATCCCTGGATACCAGGGAGAAGAGATAATCTTCTTTTCTTGAGTCTCCTTTCCCTGCTGCCAGCGGGCTTATTGCTCCCCTGTGTCTCATCCCATTGTGCATGATGGACCAGCATTTCAAAAGCCACTGGGAGCCACCTTCTTGGAGTGCAGGCATGCCAGAGGGAAATGGCACTTCTCTTTGCACAGGGATGAGTCCAGTCCTTGGGTCCTGCTGTGGCTGGAGGTGTCGATGGACACCAGGATGCTGCCACAGCTGAAGGAGGGGATGACATGGACCAGGGGACACCCCAAGCGTGACATGCACAGATACTGCAGGATTTCAGGCACGGACAGGGGGCTGTACTGGCTCCTGGCACTGCTGTCCTGTTCCCCAGCAGGCATCAGGCATCCTCTGCTGGTCCCCAGCACAGGACTGGGCTCTGGCAGGATGTGCCAGCAGCCTGCAGTGAAGCCAGAATAGAAGTTGGCAAAGGGCAGGGAGATCTTGAGGCCCTTGAGAAGGGACTAATAATTCCAATTGCCCCCGAGGAAAGAGAAATGCAGAGGATGACTTGAGCTTAGTGGATTGTCTGAGGCGTCTCAGGGGATCATCAGATACTTCCACTCCCTTTTTGTCCTGAGGTGACAAGTTTTCCTTCCCATTCACAGAAATGCAAAGTAGTTCATTCACAGCAGTAATAAGAACGGTGTCCTTTGTAAAACAGCCGGTGAGCGAACCCTTCGAGGTGCTTTACAGCAAAACAATCGCAGATGAAATGACAAAACCCACCCCAGCTGAGCACCAGCCAGATCGGTATCAAATGCTGAACAAGCTCATGTGCAGCGAAAGCAGATTCACCAGCTCGTTTCTCTGCCAGCAGCTGGCCAAGACCTACAGAGGGTTTCTTTAGGATCAGAAATGCAGCCAAAACAGAGCAAATAAGAGATGGAAGAGCAAAGTGACAGCTGCCTGGGCTCTCAGTGCATGCTCGGCTGCCCCATCCAGCCCACATCCCCAGGAGATGGAAAAAGTGGAGGCTGTAGAACACCAGGAATGCGCTGGATGGATCTTTACTTGGATGGAGCTGAGAGCAGACAGCAACCTGACACAGGGAGGTGAAGGTGTTTTTATGTTAACACGGATAATAGGGAGAGCATTAGTCCTATAAACTTGTAATCCTGCCGAGGTCCCGACCCCAGCAGTGTCCTGTGCCACTGAGATCCACAAGCCAATTTTGTACCGTGCCGCTTAGGCTCCCTTTCATCCCTTTTCAGCCTTTCTGCCTTTCACATTTGCTGGATGTCCTTGTGTTTGGTGGGGAAGAGGGCAAATTGGAGCCTGTCATGTACCTTCTTCCTCATTCAGCAGCACATCATTCTGCCTGCAGCAGGGGGGAAGGAGACGGACAGGCAGGCATCAAAGCTGCCGGCTCTGTCACATTTTCTTCCCCCCAACCAAAAAAGAAGTGATGGCGTCATTTGGAGCCCAGCCCACAGGCTCAGGTCTCTCTCCCACACCCAAAAAGGGCAGCACCACCTTCCTCCGTGCCCTTGGTCTCCTCTCAGTGTGATGCCACGAGCCCTCCAGACGAACACCCTCGCGGGTCGCCAGCTGAGTGAGCACGGCAGACACCGGCAAAACCCCATCCCCACCGGGGCTGTGAGCTGGCACGCTGGGTCGTGAGCGCAGCTGCCTTTCAGAGACCTCTCCTGTGCTCTGCACTGAACTTTCTACCAGCTCATGAGAAACGCAGTGATAAAAGCAGAGTGTGAATAGCTGTGCTGTGCCATTCCTCTGCTCGGCATCCAGGGCCGAGCTGTGCCGAGCGCGGGACTGTTGGGAGGTTTAATGAGCCAGTGGAAGACGCTGCGTGCCCAGTTAGACATCGGGCATTGTCACTCTCCCACATGGCTCTTGGGGCGAGGGGGGATGTGGGGGAGCTGAGGACTGGGCGGAGGGGGAGGTCACCACTCGCTGAGCACCAATGCTCTGCCAAACCCCTGAAACCTGTACGGTCGGAGCGGTTGGATACCGGGAACAAATGTGCCAGCAACGAACACGGTCAGGACACAGCACTCTGCTAATATCCTGCTTTGTCTAGCTCCAGTGCCGGCATTTCATCCCAAAATATCCCCCTCTGCGCGTCCCTCCGGGAGTGGACTTTTGTGGAGATGCTGCACATCCCCCAGCGCCATGCCAGTGCCTGCATTAAAAGCTTAATAAAAATAGCTTGATAGCGGGATGTGTTCCCATCACCGGCGGCTCCTGAGCTCACTGCCGATCCCTGCGCCTCCAACGCAGCAAGGCCAAGTAATTACGGGATGGGGGCTGCAAGGTCTCGACAGTCTAATTTCTATTAATTACAGCCCGTGTATGATCCTGTCGCTGCAGAGAGGGGAGACGGGGAGATGGAAAATCGTTGCAGGGCTGGGAAGGGAATGGGAGATGCTGAAGGATGGTGGTGCTGACCCACAGCACCCAAAACAGCCGGGCTGACCACAGCGAGGAGGGGGGTTATGGTGGGAAGCAACAAGCTGGGCTGTGTGGAGTGACAGGTACGTTCTGCCCTCCGCCTCCTCCTGTTGTGTTGCTTAAGTGCACACTTTGTGAAGTTAAAACAAATCACAAAGAGCAGAAATCATTTTTTTTTAGGGGGAAAGAAAAGAAAAAAAATAAAAAAAAAAGAGGATCTTGGCAGAAGGATAAAGGAAGGCAACTGAAATGCTCATTAAAACTGAGGGGCTCCGTTTCCTTGTCCAAGTGGCCACATCTCCGGAGGCTTCCAGATCCTTTGAAATGTCTTGTCAGACAAAGCCTTTCATCCTACCTGATTCTGGCTAAATTCACGGACCCAGAAATTTTCACTGGAAACAGGAATGAAGGAGCAACTTCATTCTGACTTTTCGCTTCCCATCTGATCGCTGTTGATACAATTTATTCCTATGACAGCATCTGCTGCTTTCATGGGTTTTTATTCTGAAGTACAACTCGTCTTTGTTAGTCCCATTTTCGGGCCTTTCATCATTTGAGTCACAACATAAAAGGCATTTAAACACTCCTGCTTGGAAATCAGGCTGGGGAGAGGATGGGAGCAGGGAAATGCCATGTCTCCCCAGCTCCATCCCTCCTTTGGTGTGGGAGGAGATGTCCCAGTGTGCCACAGTCCTGCCATGCTTCCCCCATGCCTCCTGCCAAGGATGGTAGAGATGGGGATACTGTGTCTCCATTTTGGAGTGATGCTGTGAAATCCAGATGTGGTTTGGAGGTGCAGCTCCACGCAGAGCCCTGCATCCCACATGTCTGTCAGGGCAGCATCTCTCCTGGCTACCTTTGACCCAGTGAGTGTTCCCAGGGGCTCCATGCCCTCCTCTACAGTCAAACCTCTCATTAGACAACTAATTGCCTTTCACTGCTGTGGCCCCAACCCAGGCTGTGGTGCTCAGCTCCACATGTCTCCATTCTGGGGGGCTCTGCCACCCCTTGCTGCCACCCACACCCCCTCTGAGCTCGCTGGAGACCCTTGTCCCCATCAGTGCTGGCAGATCCTGCTCTGCCCTGGCATCTGCTGAGCTTCTGGAGGCATCAGGGAGTTCAGAGCTGCCCACAGAAAACTGGAGTCTAATAATAGCTCCGTGGTGTCGCACCAGCGGAGAGCTGGAACAGCTACGTCTGGCAGGGAGAGGCCACCGCTGGCTGCCTGCGCCTGCCTGGGCTCCTGTCTGCTCAGCTGGAAGAGAAACGCCTTTCCCGGGAACCTCCTCCCTGGTTCCCGGCTCCGCTCCCCCCTGCAGCCCCCACTGCAGCTGATGGACCACTCTCCACGCTGCAAGGATTCCCTGGCAGAAGCAGCGTGGCTCCCAGCACTCCCCAAAACCCTCCCCACACACATGCCATGGGCACAGGGCTCCACGCCTGTGATGAAGGATTTGGACCCTGTGGAGAAGCCACTGGGGGCACAGAATGGGCAGCACCCACCCCAGCTTGGCGCTGGATGAGCAACCTTGGGACGTGGTGGCCCGTCCCCCTCCTGCTTTAACTCCCCTGCCATATTTTTCACTCCAGCAGGCACTGCTGGCACCTGAGCATCCTCCAGCAACATCCCTCATTCCACCTGGTGTCTCTCACCCTGGATCCCACCCCTTGTCCCCCAGCTCCCGGGAAAGCGAGCGCAGCTGGAAACTGTGCTGCCGCTTATTGGAATAACCTTTCAGGATTCATTTAGTGCCGCTTGCTTCCACCTCACCTTCCCATCGTCAGCACTTTACTAATTGCAGCTTTTAACACGTTGTGCCCAGGCAGCCCAAGAGCAGACACTGCCATAAAGACATAGGGTCCCTCTGTTCCCCATCGCTGCTCCCTCCCCAAAATGAGGGCCAGTCTAACTAAGTGTGACTGTCACACCAAACACAGCCCACATGACTCCACTCCTGCTCCAGGCTCTCCCCACAAGCTACGTGCTTTGGGAAAGGAGCAATGCATCCCAGAAGACCAAAAATCCCGGGCAAAACCCCAGCCACCACCTGGGAGTATAAATCAGTGCACGGCTGGGCAGGGAGGAGGCAGGAGATCCTGATGGCTATCTGAGTGCTGTCTGCCTGAGACTTATTCAATTATGGCTCTTGAGTTCAGCATCTGAGCCTGGTGCGGCGGGGACCAGGCGGGAGGGAGGTGGGTTACAGCCCCCTAATTCAATCACAGGGCAGAGGCGCTGGCGCAGGCGGCGGGGAAGAAGAGCCGTTGCTGTCAACACAAGGAGAACGAGGCTTCAACAGCCTTCCCGGATGGCTCTGCCCACTGACCCCTCATGGAGCTCCCAGCTGCATTTCCTGATACACTGGGAAAGGCTCCGTGTCTCTGTTAAGGGCTGGGGGTGCAATGAAGCCGCAGTCCCGGGTCTGGTTCAGCCCCAGTGCCTGTGAGAGAGAGCTGGACATCGGTGCCACTGCACAGGATTGCACTGACCAAAGACCACCTGCACTGAAAGGTGGGATGTTCCCAGCCCTGTCGCTGGTTGGCTTTCTGTCCAAAGACAAAATAGACAAAGAAACCACTGTTTTAGGAAGGCCAGAGGGTTTTTTTACTTAAGTCCAAGAAACAGGGAAGAAGGAAGATGAAGTGCTGTTTCCCAGCTGACACCGTGAGCCAGCATGACTAAAACTTGGGGAGGGTTTGCACAGGGGTTCAGGTACTGTGGTGATGCCCGTGGCATCACAGCTGCCCAGGGAGATGAGGACAGAGGGACATAATCAGGCAGCAAACAGAGGAGGGAGCTGGGAAGGCCGACGCCTTTCCCTGAAAGCATTTACAAGGTCAACGATTAAAAGTGGAGCAGAGCGAGGATTTGGCTTAGGCATGGGAGTGGGACCGTGCCGGGATGCTCGGTGGGAGGCAGACGAACGCCCAGCTCCCACGCCGGCACCAAATTACCCGGCTGAGGGCTGAGTGAGGCACTGAGACAAGGTCACGGTCCCACTGGAGCGGCGCGGGCGGCGAGGGAGCTCCGGCTGCGCCGGCTCCTGCCTCCAAAGCAGCAAATTCAATCGTGGCGAATAACAGAGTGGAACAAAATCCAGCAATGCAATAAAATCTCCCCGTGTCTTGTTCACCTGAAGCCGAGCAGCCGGAGCTCGCGCAGGAGGTGGCACGGCCTCTGTGGGTAACCTCATGTCTGGGGAGCCCGGCGAGGGGAGGGAGGGTTTTAAATGGCCCTTTGGGTGCTTTCCGCGGGTGACAGGTCATCCCACTGCCAACGAGGCTCACGGGGAGAGCAGTGGGACCGCCGGATTTTATAGCGAGGGAGAGATGCTGATTCCTTAAGAACCGGGAAGGCGAAATCCAATTGTGCAGCATCCACGGCTGCCATTAACCTGTCTGTGTACTCCCGCGGCCGCCCATTCCTCTCCGCCTGACAGCCGGGGCTGCCCAGCACACGCTGCCCCGGCTGCCCGGGGATTTGTGGCTGCCTGCTGCAGCGGCACAGAACTGTGCAGCGGGCTTTTCTCCGGTGCTCTGCTCTGCTTCCAAAATGGAGAGCTGGTTAAATGTCCCCCGGTGAGCTGGGGAGCTGTGGAACCGATTGCTGGAGAAGGAGGAACGGTGGCAGCACGTGATGGGTGGCTGCAGGAGGTGCTGCTGGAGCAGACCACAGCTTCAAACCCCAAAACTGAGGCCAGGAAACAAAATGGCATCGGAGGTCCTTGAAGGACAGTTCTTGGGACATTCCTTAGGAATACCCCTGGGGCATTCAGCTTGTAGTATCATCTCCAACAGGCACACCCCAGCACACTCGCAGGCTGGGAACTAAACGCTTACTTGACAGCCAGGGTCATACATAGCTGAAGAAGGCAGACGGGTGGGCATTAGAGGGGTCTGCATTGTTGGGTGTATAGCTGAAGTCCCCTAGGATGTACCAGAAGTGGTTGACATGGGGGAAAGGCAGGATATGGACTCACTTTGCTCAGCCCCACACTCTTCCTGGCCCACAGAGAGGCTGAAAGTGAGCTGAGGGAGAAGGGAAGGGAGAGGAGAGGTGGGGCGCGGGGAGGAGGCACAACCAGCCCCACCAACCACCTCGCCTCTCTGCATCCCAGTTCCATTTGCAGATTTATTAAATCGAGAGCCAATTCCAGCATAATTTCTTTCAAGCAGCTCCACCTCGCAGGTGTGCGGAATTTATTTGAGATAAAGAAAACCATTACAGAGAGACAGCAATCTTCAAAGACCACCTCGGAGACCTGAGAGAAATAAAAACACTAGCCCGTGCAAATGTGCAATTAAGTTTCAGAATACTCCTGCTCCATGAAAAGCTCCGTCCCTGCAGAGAACAGGCCTTTAAGGCAATTTTCCCAAACCCTATTCAGCATTCACTCAAAAATGCCTTTTTAAAACAACATGTGATTTTTTTTTTTCCCCTCTCTGCCTTGCTCCTCCTCCCTCCTGCACTTGCTCCATCACTTCCAGGCAGGATGCAGACAGCTGTGGTTGACATGTGGTTCCTCCCCATTTGAAGGGGGACATGGGGCACAGGGGGGGTCCCATCCACATAGGGCACAGCTCTGTCCCATCCTCCAGTCATGTCAGATCCACAGAATGGGAATTTTTAGAGCTGGTCTTGTTATTCAAGGAGAGCATGACACCAGCATGGCTCCGCCTGGGGACAATTTGCCAACTATTCCCAGTTGAAGGAGCTTCATATCCCTTATTCATGGGTCATTCTCTGCTTGGTGATTAATTAAAAATGCATAATTAACCTGTGGAACGCACTGCCACGAGGTATCAGGGAGGCCAGGAGCTTAGCTGGATTCGGGGGAGGATTATATGTTTAAATGGATAATGAGAACATCTGGTGGTACATTAACAGGGATGAAGGAGAATTAGGGAGAAGAGCCTGGCTTGCCGCTGGCACAGGGTGCAGGAGGGCAACCACGGGGCTGGCTCGGAGAGGGCACTGCTGGTCCAGCCCCAACCCTGGCAGACACCAATGCACCCGTGCACCCTTGGGAAGCACTATTTTGGGAATGAGTGGGTGTGCTTGAGGACGAGGCAGTGACAGGGCTGGTTGCCTTTGGGTTGGAGGTGGCTGCCTGGGTTGGTGGGATGGTCGCTGTGCCAGCAACTACTTGCTGGAGCACCCAACCCAGCAGCCACCACTGGTCCAGGGAGTCTGGTGGGGTGACACTGACACCCAAAGACACCCCAGTAGCTCAGCCACAGTGTCCTTAAAACCCCAGGAGAGCATCCATCAGCTGCAGCATCTCCTGCAGATGACACCATGTTTGCATGCACAACCATCCCTGCTGCTGTTGGTGAGATCCAAAGTCACGGCATGCGACCAAGAATCCAGGGAAAGGGCAGGAGACACAGGGCCAAGCCTTGTCCAAGCTCACCACACAGCGTATCCCAGGCCTAGGGCATGCAGTCTACGCAACAGGCAGCTCCTTGGGGTCTCTAGCTTCCAGACAACACGTGGCTCCTGGGACTCAGACTGGCACAGACCCTTCTCCCCATGGCAGCATCCCCCATCCACCCCAGGCTCCACCCCAGAACGCAGACACCTCCCACCATCCTCCTTGCATGCTGGGCACAGGCCATGTGCTTTGCTTCACCTTCTTCCCCCAGCCACAGAAGTTTTCTTAGAAAAGCCTGTCAGACAAGCCAGCAACTCCAGAGCAAACTCCGGGCTGACGACAGGATTACTAAATCCCTGTCAGCAAACAGGGCTCAAGCAGCTGCTCTTTTGCATTGTAAATCTGCTGCTCCATTGTTAGCACCAACTGATGGTTGTGCAAGGCCTGAGAACCGCAACATCTCGGGGTGCAGAAGCACTGAGGGCTCTCAGCAATGCGCCCAAGACCCAGGAGTATCCTCAGCCCTTCATCCAACAGCAAAGCCAGGCGCCTGGCACGGCTCGTGCTTTACAGCAGCTTGGAGAAGGAGGGGATGCTCAGTCCTCCCAGCAGGACATGGGATGCTCCTGCTGTCCCTTCACTGCACTTTGGAGGCGACGCCATGGACGTAGCAAGACTGGGCAACCAGAGGGACTGTGGGTGTCGCGGCGCCCCTGGACTCGCTGCCTGTCCCCTGGGATGAGGTGGCTGCAGCACATCGTGCTCAGCCTGCCGAGCGTGGACGGGGCCTGCCGGGCCGGGGTTAATCTTGTTGTCACACTTTCCCTCCTTCTTGCTGGCTCGGCGCGCTTTGACCCGCTGTGAAATTGTGGCCAACAGCACTGAATATTTTAAGAGCAGCAATGCAGTGATGGCCGCGCGGAGGAGCAGCAAGGCAGGCCGGGAGCTGGGCTGGGCCCTCGCCTCCCCCCCCCCCACCAACCCATTAGCACAGTTCAGGGAAACCTAAAAAATTCAAAAGACACTGAAATATGCAGCATTTTGCTCTCTCTGGAAATGACGCGCTTCGCTTCCCAGATGCTCCCGAGTAGGAGGTTGTAAATAAGAGCCTTTATGGCACAGAGGGTGTTGCCGATGGGGCTGCTGGATGCTGCAGAGCCCAAAGTGACACCCCTAGTCCTTGTCCTGTCCCTCGCTGGGGACAAGTCCATGCTTGGGCTTAGAACAGACCTACGCTGGCACCAGTGCCCATCCTCGCTAGTGCAGTGTGGAGACACCAGCCATTAGAGGATCTTCCCCTCTCCATCCTTGGCCTCTGCCAGCTCCTCTCTGCCCCTTTCCCCCCGGGATATCCCCTCGCCACATCCCTCCTCCCCTCGGTCGGGCGGCCGGGACGCGGGTGCCGCAGGACCTGCCGCAAACACCTGTCCTCAGCACTTCTGCTATCTGGGGCACGGCAGAGCAGCAGCAGCGAGGAATTACAAAAAAAAAAAAAAAAAGCAAAAAAAAAAAGCCCTATTTGCATAAACCTCCCAAAAAGAGGAGCTGTAGCCTGAGCCTGGAGAGCTGGAACATCAGCTGGGGATCACCAGAGCTGATAGCGAGTGTAATAAGTATTAGAGGAGCATCACCTGGACCAGGGTATGTTCTGCTACCGGGTCTCCTGCACGTCCCTGAAGTGCCGCCCCAGGGCTTGACACCCCACCTAGGACTGACATTGGGACACTTTTGCATTCAGGTCTTAAGAGGGCAGATTAATCGCCATGTGCTGGATCTGTCACGCGCAGGGATATATATTCTTCTCGGAATTTACAAGCAGTTCTGTCTGAGAAATAAACAACTGGAGATAAAAATTACATTGTCACCGTGCAGGTGTGATCGATGGAAGAGACAAGCCCTCGGAGTGCCAGTGAGGTGCCACTGGCACAACCCACCCAGGGAGCACCAGCCCCCGGGGCGGCTGGGGAATGCCAAAGAGACTTCAGGAAAGGCGTCAGGATGTGCTCCACCGACCCCAGCCTGTTGTGTCTCTGTCCCAAAGTCCAGGAAAAGTGGGGACGGCCACCTAGGCCATTGTAAAGTGAGGAAGATGGTGAACCCTGGAGAAAACAACACTAGTGTTGGGTGAGGATGAGGAGCACCCAGGATGCAGCCATGGGAAGATGCCTGGAGCAGTCAGTGGCAGAAAGGGCTGCAGTCTCCAGGTCAGCTCCTTGTAAAATCCTGTTGGGCTCTGTCTTGAGCCCCCAACCCTCCTCTCCAGTGTATTTCCAAGGTCAGCAATGGGCAGAAGTCAGAGCCAGGCTGGCAGCCACCACATTCCGCGGGGATGTGCAAGAAGGATTGATGCAGTTTACACAAGGCCCCTTCCTAGTTTGGTTTCTCCTTCATCTTTCTCTGCTCCCCGTGGCTGCATTGCCTTGGCCTGGCCTGTCATGGTGTGACAGAGCACATTGCCTGCCGAGGTCACTCCCTGAGGAGGGACAGACATTGGCTCCCTCATAGTTTAAATCTGAATCCACACTGAAAGCGCTAAAAAAGCTATGTGTGATCCTCTTCCCAGCCTTCGGCATCCTGAGGAGTCATGACTCGGCTCAGCGTGCCGGAATGGAGATCCCAAAACCATCTGGGGACACCCAGGTGCCCCCGAGGCTGGTGCCTCGCTCCAGGCTGGCACCCAGCAGCTGGTCCAGCAACTGCCTTCCATCTATTAATAAAGCTGGAGCAGCTGGTAGAGCATCCACCGCGGCAGTCCTCGGGATTTATCCACACTGCTCTGCCTTATCAGCCATGCTTTTCACAAGCACTTAAATTCAGGAGGAAAAGGAAAAAGTGAAATCAGATAGAAATGCAGGTCTGTTTGCTGTTTTCTCCAATGAAATGGTTCTGGGTAAACAGCAGACGCCTTTGATGAAATCCCAGCAGGCTTAAACAATAAAGCTGGTTACAAACTCAATCTGGCGCAGATATCAGATCTGAAATTGTTTCAAAAAACATGTCAACATTTTCTAATGCTGCTGCAAAACTTCCTCGGCACCTTGCCACAAGCCTGCGTCTGTGACGCAGGGCCCGCGCCGCTGTCCCGCCGCTGCTGTACCTCCCACGGGGGATCCTGCCCCAGGACCTCTGCAATCCCCTGCCTGCTGGGAGACCCTGAGCTGCACGAAGAAGCTTGGCATCCCCTTGGAGGCATGAGATGCACATTCCCTGCTTCGGGGCGCACCATGTTGTTTTCCAGCTGTAAATCCAGTCACCATCCCCAGGCACAGCCTGGCTGAGGCTTCACGGTGCTAGAGGTCTGGCAGGGTTGGATGAGGGGCATCAGGCAGGGTGGGTGTCCCTCTCATCCCATCCCAGGGACAGAATTCGGCCCTGGGTTCATCCCAGGCACCACAAAGACAATTGACTTTTCCGCGGAAAAACAATTTGCACAGCGCTGTGGTGGCAGAGAAGCACAGCCTGGTGCTCCTCTCACATTCTGCCTCCCGTTTGCCACCTCTGCATCCTGCTGGGACACCGGCCATGGCTCAGGGCAGGATGAGGCTGCGTGGGGATGCACAGGTCCATCCAGTGGAATGCCTGGCTGGGGACAAGGCTCGGTCCCTCTCCTAAACCTACAGAACAGGCGGGGGGCACAACAGGGACCATCCAGCACAGGGCAGCTGGGTCAGGACGACAGGCTCTTTGGCAGTTCCTGTTAATGAATGCCCTTCTGTCAGTGCTGGAGCAACAGGGACCATCCAAACTCAGAAAACACGTGGGGCCGGAGTGCAATGATGCAGGTCCCATGTTGGCATTGCCAGGAACAGCCTGCCAGTTACCCAGCACTTGCACTCCCCGAACTGTGTCAGCACCTGGGGTCTCTGGAGGACACCACAGGGATGCAGGTCCCCAGTGGGGATTGAGGTGAGGGGGTGAGAAGCTGAGGAGGAGGAGGCAGCAGGTCTGGTCACACCACGAGTGCAGACACTGTCTTGGCTCTGGTTAGGAAGCCAGTGCCGGCTCTGGGGGTGTGTGGGGTTCCCCCAGGGATCTGCTCCATGAGTACTGAGGGCAGACACCAGCTCCCCATGTTGGATTCAGCCCTACATATATCCTGTCCTTCATCCCTACAGAAGTCCCCAGCTCGGAGCCGATGCCCGACACAGCTCGTGTCCCATGTGGCAGAGGACAAGGGATCTCTCTGCTGGAGCAGAAGAAGCTTCATCCCTCCCAGGAACTGGAAAGGACAAAGGGGACGCGGGAGATGAAAAGCAGGGCAGGAGCAGGAGGATGCTGAAGAGGGCAGGCAGCCCTGGGGGGTGCAGGGGGCCAAGCCTCATCTCCAGCACAGCACAGGGGGATGTGGCAGACCTGACCCCTCTGCGGAGGTTGCCTTTGCCATCGATCCCTGTTGCACTCAGGCTCATTAGGGCTGGGGAGCTGCTGCGAGCGGCTGCTGGAGGAGACAGACGGGGGGAGCGCTCGCCGTGGCTCCCTGGATCGTATTAAATATTTACTTTGTTTTGTTTTGTTTTTCCCAGCTATATTGATCAGAGATGGAGTGGGGAGAGGGGCGGGGGGGGCTGGGGGGGCTGTCGGATGCTGGTAGGGAAGAGTAGAGGCAACGGCTGAGCTGCAAAACAGGGACAGACCCTTGACAGGGTGCTCCCGAGGGATTCACCCTCGCTCCCCAGGGGCTCCCAGTGCTGTCACCCTGCAGTGTTTCTCCTCCCAGAGCCATTCATTCTCCCCTCCGAGGTCAGGACAGGCATCATCAGCACATGGGGGGCTGCAGCGGGGCAGCTCCCACTCTCCATCCCATGCCTGCCCCATCTCAAGGGATGCAGGATGGGGGGGATGCCCAACGCGACGGCATCTCATGGCAGGGGGTATCCCCCTGTCCTGGGCCGGGAGGTGCCCCCCACATCCAGGCTGGGCCCCGGGAGCGGCCGCACAGCCGGCGCTGTTTCTATTTCGAGAGGAGCTCTACTGGAAAAGGAACAAAAGCCGAGGGAAGCTATAAATAGCCGCCTCCTTCACACCAGCGCCTCCTTCGCCCCAGCATCCCGCGGTCGGGGGGGTCCCGCAGCACGGTTCTACCACCAAACCCCCTCCCTGCCTTTGAGCCAACACCCCCATCTGAAAACCAGAGGGAATAACACTCTGGGGAATATCTGCCACCGAAGCAGAACTGGCTCTGAACAGCAGTTTGCCAAGTTGCCCGGTGGCTCTGCCCAGCCTCATCCCAGTTCCCGGGAGATTTGCCGCTGCCCAGCCAGGCTCTGCACCCACGAACACCTCTTGGGGATGGATTCAGCCACCTGGGGATGCTCCTCTCGTCCCTGGCCCTGTCTGCGGCTGGCAGGGAGCAGGGAGAGCCGAGTGGCTCGGGCAGACCTACTTTCAAGGCTTTAATCCTTTTTGCTTAAAGAATCTTTTTTTTTTCCCTCTACCCTCTCTTTCTTTTTTTCCCTTTCTTTTCCTTTCCGCGCGGCAAAGATGGGGTCTGATCAGAGGAGAGACGCAGGGAGCTGACAAGCTGCGGCGTACGGAGAGAAAGGAGAAAGAAATACATATTTATTACCCTCAATTATTAAAAAATAGATAGCAGCAGATCTTAGGCCCTGGCAGAGGCACTGCAGAGTCGTTTGTCTGAGGACTATTTTGTTTTTTAAATTCCATTGAAATTATAATACGCTGGGCTTGTTAGCACAAACACCCCGGCACATCCCTGCCGAGGGGGGAATCATCCCGACCCCTCTCCCGGCTCTGCTCTGCTCCCCGCGGGGTGGCTGTATCCAGCACCCGATGGGATGCCGAATTTGCAGGCAGCAAGGAGGGAGGGCAGTTCAGGGATGCAGGAGCTGGCAGTGGATGCATCCGGCAGCCTTTGTCCCCCTCTGCCTTCATCCCGGGGGGATTAGGGGGGCTCTGCCCCATGCAAGCACATCCCCCTGCCCAAGCGCACATGGATGCCCGGCTGGGTGAAGATCTCATGGACACGATCTCACCCAGGCCACCAAGGGACAAGAAGTCCCACGATATTCTCCGTGCCCAAAGATGGGCTTTGCACCCTTCGGATGGCACCGATGGGGGGTCCCGTGGTCACGCGGACGGGGTTTCCCCAAGCAAACCAATGCAAACGCTGGTGCAAACGCAGCTGGAAAAAATAGAAAGCGGTTCCCAAGTGCGGCACACGGGGCTGGCGGAGCCG
This sequence comes from Empidonax traillii, assembly GCF_003031625.1. NCBI lineage: Eukaryota > Metazoa > Chordata > Aves > Passeriformes > Tyrannidae > Empidonax > Empidonax traillii. Next base: position 402,653 of record NW_020955469.1, on the reverse strand, counting down.
CTGGCACCTCCCCTCTGCTTGCAGGGCTGCTCCGTGAGGAGCCCTGCCAGAGCAGCATCAGCCAAATTCCCTCCCGCCGCTGCTCCCCGGTAAACAACGGCTGCAGCCTCCCTGTGTGATGGTGATGCCAGGACTTGGGGAGCACGTGGAGCATCTCTGACACCCTCCAGCTCCAGCACCACACTCTCCCCCCAGCCAGGATCTGTTGGGATGCAATGGACCACCTTGGACCCACAGCCTACAGTGCCATCACCTCTCCAAGGCCAAAACCCACTGCCATCCCATCCTGCTGGCCACGAGCTGGGGAGAGACCCAGCCCTGAGTGGAACCAGCTTTTGGCACCGGGAGTCACTGGAGCGTTCACGGCTCTACCAACCCAGGCAGAAGCATCGCTAAAAGCTGCTCGCCAAAGCTGGGCTGGCTCCAAGCTGCCGTGCCGGCTCCGAGCCGCTGTGCCAACGCCGCCGGGAAGCAAGCAGCCAGCGGGCACATGTGCTGCTAAAGAGGAAAAGGAGCTTTCTACACCAAATGGAGCATTTTCTGCTTAATAACCCCCAATCCTAATCTGCACAAAGAAGATTGCCCCCTGCATCTTCCTGTCCTGCATCTGCCGCATGCTGCTGCCCGCTCTTAACACCCGGGCACAGCCATGGCTGCCCCACCAGCACATGCCCTCAGCAGAACAGGCAGGAGAAAGACTGGCCACTGGCACTTCCCAAACACCGAGCAGGGCACAGGCATCTCCTCTGTCAGCACTGAGCCTCCATCATTTGTCATCAGTAAAAATAATATTCCTAAAAGTGTCCCCCCTGATTGCCGGGCGGCAGGCGCAGGGTTGTGGGTTTCCATGGTGATGCTGTTCCGCAGGGATGGTACGGGGGATCAGTGGGATTGGTGCTTCCTCATTTTGGGAGATGGGACATGGCGCTGACATCCGGAGCGAGGACAGCACCAGCCCTGCTGCTGGTGGAGGGACCTGAGGATGAGCCAGATCATCCCACCTTGGGCTGGGGCAGCGTCACCCAAAAGAGCAGGGGAAAAGCACTGCCACCGGAGAGGACAAGGATGCTCCTGCATTCCAGTGGTGCTCCTGGGGCCATGCCCTGCACACCTGCCTGCACCAGCACATGGACCCCCAGCTCCTTCTCACTCACTCCCACCACATCCTGCTTGCTCCCGGCCCCATGGCTCTCTGCTGTTGCCTCCACTCTTAAATCAGACTCCATCCTCTTTCAGTGGGTTCTGAATCAGGGCAACACCCTGCTCATCCCAACCTGCTGGGAACCCAAACAACAGCCACCATTGCTGGGGTACGGGTGCCTCTGCTGCTGCCACACCAAAGCGCTTCGAAAACATGATCTGCTGTTAATAACCCGACTTTATACTGAATGTGGCTAAGCCCTGGAACTGCACTTTGCAAACAAAAGCCCAAGTTTTCGGCTGTTTGGGGGAGGATGGAGCAGCTCCCTGGGGTGAGGATGGGAAGCAGTGTCACCCAGGGATGTCCCAGTGTGGGGCAGAGTAGGACAGGCAGCTGCCCCCAGTGATGTGGGGCTGAAGTGGCTGTGTCCCAGGTCATTCCTCTGCAAGGGGGGGATTTGCCTCAATGCTGCCACAGGGGCACTGCCAGGAGCTGGGGACACCCCACTGAGAGATGATCCTGGTCACACCTGACCACCATCATGTCCCTCTAGGTTCCCACACTTCCCTGCCTGGTTTTTGCCTTCAAACGGGATTTCGGCTCTTGCTGTCAAAACCCATCAGTGCTCCAGCAGTTTCCAGCAGTCCAAGTCCCTGCCCAGCCCCGAGGCAACAACATCCCACTCGTGGCCTCATCCTGCAAACCATAGAGACTCATTGCCCGCGGTGCTGGCTCGTGCCGCCAGCTCCAGCACCATCAGGTGCTTCGGAGAGAGGTGGGTGTGAAATCACGCCGGAAAATGCATATTTTTGCGTTTCCCCGGCAGGTTCACTGATGTTTTTAGGGCAGCGCTTCGAGGCCACCTGGAGTGTCACCCACAGCCTCCAGCACCCGGATGGCTCTGCGGGGCGGCGGGTGCAGCATTTTAGGCAAAAGGTGGGAATAACATTCAGCCAAGCGTGGCCACGGCTCTGACCCTGCTGGGCTCCATCAGTGCGGGTCACCGAGCGGCGACGGCTCCTTTGCATCCCGGCTCCGACTCCAGGTCTAGGCAGGTTTCGTCTGCCGAGACCTCCTTATTCCCTATTCCCCCCCAGCATCACCGCAGGGACAGCCTGGGCCACATCCTGACCTCCCCCCAGCTACCCCCCTTACTTCACTAGGCACAGAGAGCTTGTGGCTTCCTCTCAGCTCTTTAGGAAATTAAACTTTTATAAGCAGAAAGGTTTCTGGGCTCTTGGCTCCCCGGCGCAGGAACCGCAGCCCAGCCTGTGCCTGAACCCTGCCCACTGGCTGCTCCTCTGGCAGGGAGGGATGGAGGCTGGATGCCCCATCGATGGGTTGAGTGATGGCAGGGACAGGGACGTGGCTGCCCATGACCTTGGTGTCATCCTTGACCTGGAAATCTCCTTCTCCTGCATCGCCAGTGTTGCACTCCTGCCTGTGGCCACCTCTAGCAGGGCTCTGACACCCTCACCCAGGCTGGAGCTGCACCTCATGCTGTCACCCACTGCCACACCACTGACGACATCCCAGCGCACAAAATCCACCCTGAATCCCACCAGTGTCTCCACAGATGAAGCTCACGGGGCGCAGGAGGCCCAAAATGCCCCCAGGAATCACAGCACTTCCCTGGCCACGCCGCCACCATCCTGCCACAAACGCCTTCACCCGTGTTGGCACCTTTCCCCCCGCGAGCAGGCACATGGAGCTGCTTCCCTCGGAGCTGTTCAACCGAGGCTCGGATCCTGCTGCCCCGAGCCCTGCCACGTCCTCCAGCCTCAACCCCGGTCCCCGGCAGCGGGATGTGGAGTGGAAGGTGGTGGCAGTGCCACCATCAGCCCGTGCTGCCTCCCACCAGCACAGCCTTGCATTGCCACCACCCTGACAAAACCAGCCGCCCCTAAGCCCCACAGAGGGGTTTGGCCCCAGCCCAGCACCGCCCCATCCTCCCTCACCTCACACGTGGGGTGTCCCCTCTGCACCCCACTTGGGGTGAATGCTGAGGATTGGGACCCCCTTCCCAGGGACACCTGGCCAGGGTGAGGTGGGAAGGGGAGAACCTCTCGGCAGGATGGAGGCCTCTTCTAACTGCCTGTTGAATTATTCAGGAATGGTATTAACTTATAAATGAGTGTGTTTGACTGATTTTGTGGTTGATGTACAGATAAATTCTAATGAAAGACAGCTACAAGATTTTAAATTATTAATTAGACTGCCACTTAACAAAGCCTATTTGGCACTCTATTTCCTTGCTTAACAAGACAAAAACTTTAAGAATAGGTTTTGCTTTAGCCCACAGGCTGTTCAATTTGCATTTTGTTTTTCTAGTTCCACAAATGAAAGCTGTAGATCTTGACCTTAACAGGCTACCCCTGGTGGGATCCAACCCTGCCGGCAGCCTCTCTGCCTGCCTCCACCTCAGGCTCCCAGTTTCCCAGCCTGGATGATGCTTTTCCTCCAGCCAGCAGCACCAGGGCTGGGAATCAAGGCTAGGAACCGTGACTGCTCCGAGGGCTTGGGGTTTGTTCTCAAGTCATCCAGCCTGGTTGGGTTAATACACTGAACAAAGCTGATGCAGGAGCCGGAGAAAGGAGCATCCGAGCGCGAGGCCCCAAAACCACAAGGTGACATTCCCCCAGTGGGAAAAAGCATCCCTGGGGTGGCAGTGGGGGGTCTGCCCTGCCGGGGGGTCCACACCCCGATGTGGGAGGCTGCGGGCACAGCATTGGCTCCTTCTCCCACAGCCGGAGCCTCGCTGGAGAGAGGCATGTGGCGGTGATGGCGAGGGCTGGGCCTGGGGCTGTGCAGCTGCCCCCTCCCCAGGGCACGGGATGGGATCGGGGGGTCCACCTGGGATCCCCCCGCATGGCACTGCTATCCCCAGCATCTCCCAGGACGGGCCCCGGGTGCAGTGGGACTGGGGGTCCTGCCCCCCCCCCCACCGCCCCGCGCCCCCGGGAGAGTCGTCTGCTCCCCTCGCCGTGATGTCACAAAGCTCCCCGATGATGTCCCAGGCGGTTGCCATGGAAATCGCGTGATGTCACAGCGGAGCGATTCTCCTCGGGGGGGCGGAACGGGACGGCTCGCCCCAACTTCCCCGCCGAACCCCCCGCGCCCCTCGGGCGAGCCCCGTTTCCCGTTCCCTCGCTCTGAGGGACGAGCACCGGATCCGCCGCGCCTTCCGCAGCCCCGCTGCCTTCGGGACCCGTCGTACCCCGGTGCCCGCGGGACCCGCCGCGCCCCCGGTCCTGCGGGACTCGGCGCCTGCTATGCCTCTCCTCCCGCTCCTCCCGGGCTCCCGCCTTCCCGGCGCGCTGCGCTCCCGCCGGTGCCGCTCCCCGGGGGGTGCCCGAGCCTCGCCGGCGGCGCCGGTAAACGCGGTGGCGGCGGGGGGCGCCCGGCGGCGCGGCCCCAACTTCGGCGGGGAGAAGACAAACTTCGGGGCCGGCCCCGCTGCCCCCGGCGCCCACGGCGCCCGGTGCCCTCCCGGTGCGGCGCTCACCTTGGCGGAGCATCTTGGAGCCGGGGCGGGCGCGGTCTCCCGGCGGCGGCGGCGGCGCTCAGAGCCTCGGGCGCGGCGGCGGCGAGCGGTATCGGCGGCGGCGGCTGCTGCTGTACCGGGAACGCGGAGCCGGAGCCCGGGCGAGCGGCCCCCGTGGGGGCATGGCGGGCCGAGCCGCAGCGGCACCGGGGAGCGCCGGCCCCGGAGCACCGGGGAGCGCCGGCCGCGCCTCTGCCCGCCGCGCGTCCCGCCGCCGGCTTTTAGGGGGGAGCCGCCCCCTCGGGGCTGGGGCCGCCGCCGCCCCCCACCCCCTCGGGCAGAGCCTATAAAGGGGCGCCCGGTGCCGGTGCCGCGCTGCCTGCAGCGGCGGGAAGGGCTGGGCAGGGCGGGGCGGGGCAGCGAAGCGACGGGGCGGGCAGGGCTGGGCTGGGCCGGGCTGGGCTGGGCTGGGCGAGCCCCCCCTCGGGCCCCCCCTTCCACCGCCGCCGCCGCCTCTCCCGCCTCCCGTGGACAGTTCGTGAAAGTGCCGCTGCTCCCGTTCCCCGCGCCGCCGCCCTCCCTGCACCCCACCGCGGGGTATGGCCCGGCGCCGCCCCTCCGGGGCTCTGCGGTCCCCTTGGGGACCGGTCGTCACCCCCGCCCCATCGTTGTCCCCTCTGCCGTTGTCGTCGACTCGGAGTCCCGGTATCACACCGGGGCTCTGCCGCGCCGCCCCGCGCCTGCCGTGGTCACGGCTGTCCCCGCTGTCCCGCCCGCCTGGCACCGTCCTTGCCGCTCCCCGGGGACCCAGCGTCTCCTCCGGCCCTTATTGTCTCCTCTGCCCCGTGTGTCCCGGTGTCCCGCCGAGGTCCTGCCGCCCGATCCGGGTCTTTGCTGTCCCCGCTGTCCCCTCTGCCCCGCCACGGTTCCTGCTGCCCCTCCTGACTCCCTGCAGCTCCCTATCATGCCCTCCGCTCCTTGTCGTCCCCTACGCCCCACTGGCTCCCTGCTGAAACACCAGGGTCACGGATACCCCACTGGGAGTCCGCTGTCCACTCCGCATCCCGGTCCCTGCTGTCCCCTTTGTCTCCCGGTTCCTGCTGTCCCCCGCACTCCTCGCCGCGGTCCCGACACCCCACCGGGGCCCCGCTGCCGCCGGACTGTCCCTCCTGCCTCTCGAGGGTCCCTTGCCCCTCCTCCCTTTGGCACCAGTGGGGGTCCCATTATCCCATCCGGAGTGCAGCTGCCCCACTGACCCGCCGGAATCCCCGCTTTCCTCGGGGGATCTCCTCTGCCTCCTCGGTCTTCTATCGTCCCCCCGAGGTCCCGCTACTCCCGGACTATTCCTCCTGAGGGCTAGGGTCCCTCTCGCCTTCTCCCGTTATCCCACCAGGAGCGCTGCTGCCCCCATTGCCCCACCGAGGGTTCCGTTATCCCTCTGGGAGCGCTGCTGTCCTTCCTACACCCCCGCGGAGGTCCCCGCCATCCTCGGGTTCCTCCTGCCCCACCCCTCGCTTCTGCCCCACGACACGGGTAGCGGGGGGACACACGGACCCGTCACCATGACAACGTTCCCGGTGTCCCGCGTTAACATTAGAACCGGCAGCCCCGGGGGCCGTCACCGCCAGGCGAGATGCAACAAAGCTGCCTCCCCGACGTGAAGTGGGGGACAACCCTGCCATCACAAACTCTTGCCACACCCCACCGCACGCCCAGCGCCCAGCCGGACCATCATCATCCCCCCACTCCCCGGTCCCCGCCGCCCGTCCCGTCCCGTCCCATCGGTGCCCGGTGGGTGCGCTCCCCCCCCAACCCCTCCCGCGCTCGATGTCTCGGCCGGCGGCTGCTCCGGCCTCGCGCGGGGCTCGCTTGGTGCTGCCTGGCCGCCCCCACGTGCGCCACAGCAATGGCGGCCCCCGTGAGGGCCGGGAGCGCGGCCCCGGTGCCCGCCAGAGGTGCGATGAGATCGGGGCGACAGGGGGCTCCCGGGGCAACACAGGGCTCTCGGGGCCGCCCCCGGGCGCTCTGTTAGTTGCCCTGAGGCTAAAGGCCGGGACGGCGGCGGGGGAGGCCCGGGACGGTGGCTCCTCCACCGTCCCGGGCCTCCCCCGCCGCCGTCCCGGTCCAGCTGGCCCTTTGTCGGTTGTCCCGTGGGCCGTGCGGGGAAGGGTTTCTGGTGGCTCATGAGTGCCAGCGTTGGGCTGGAAATAGTGAATAATCCCCCTGCTGTCACTCCCCCGCCGCTCTCTGGCATCGCCGAGTGTGGGGGGGCGGGTGCTGGTGGGGGAGGGGGGGGGCGGCTTCAGGATGAGGCTCCCCGGGGATGGATCACCCGCCGCTAGTGGCTTTTTTTCTCCCGGTGGGATAACGGGATCCCCTTGCCGGGGGATGGAGGGGTGCATTAGGGTGTCGCCGGGGTGCTGGCGGATGAGCCACGAGGAGGTTGTGCCCTCACTCGGTGGTTTCACATCGTTACAGTGTTGCTTTGGGGCTAAAACACGTTATTTCCCCCCCCTAAAAAAGGAGCAGCAACCTGCTCGCAGTGTGAAGGGCAGGATCCCACCCCCTTCTCCTGCTGGTTCCAAGGGGTCTGAGCACAACGACCTCTTCTCTTGCTTGCCATGTTAGAGCACAGAGACTCCTCCTGCTCGTCCCAAGGATTGGCGTGAGGGCAGCGAGGGCCCCGGTGGCCCGTGGGCTGTGGAGTGCTCTGGCCTCCCGGCCCCTCCTTTAGCTCCCCCTCCCGGTTTGTCCCGCAGCCCGAGCCCCCGCGCGACACGTTGCCCAGCAGATCCCCGAGGAGATCCTTGGAAACTCAGAGCTGCAGGAGGCGGCAAAGGCCCTGCCCCCAAACTACAACTTCGAGATCCCCAAGACCATCTGGCGGATCCGGCAGGCTCAGGCCAGGAAGGGTGAGCACTGACCCCCGGGGGATGTGAGGTTTTGGGGCTGGTTGATGCCACTGGGACCCTCCCTGGGGCGGGTGAGGCCGGGGCAGGGGAGATGCTGAGCTGCCTGCAGTGCCCTGGAGTGTTTAGGCTCTGTCTTGGCGAGCTCCCCTCCCCTCGAGGGGGGTTAATAGATCTGTATCTCTGGATTATAATCACATTGGACAGGACAGGTTGAGCTGTGCGGACCTGTCAGCCTGGAGATGTGTCTGGGATGCCGGCCAGGTCCCTGCTGTGCTCCTCTCTCCTCTTGCCTCTCTCGCTGTGCTTTCCTGACATGCTGCCGGGGCCGGGAAGGGGGACCCCTGCAGGGCTGGGCACTGGTGGAACTGGTGGGAAGCTCTGGTCTGAACCTTCCTTGGGGTCCTCAGGCGGCTGTGTAGCCCCAGAGATGTGGGAGTGGCACTGGTGGCCTCAGGGGTGATGCCAAGGCTTTCCCTGGTGGCCTGTGCATCCCGCTAAAGCAGTGTGTGATCAGCTACAGGCATCAGGGCAGGGAGCCTCCCCCTTCACCCCTGGATGTTGTGTGGCTCCAGGGGCTCCGGGCAGAGCCAGGTTGAAACGCTGTATCCACCTGGGAATGTCTCTGCCCGCTGGCACCGAGCTGGCAGGGCTGGCAGGCGTCATGGGGGATGTTCTGGGAGCTGAGCTGGTACCGGCTGTGATGCCTGTAGGGGGGCTGCCCGGCTCATCCCAGCTGTGGTGCGGGAGGCAGGGCTGAATGTGTCCCACCAGGACACGGCCAGGCAGCCCAGCCGTGCTGCTCTGGCTTTCCTCTGCCGTGTTTTGCTGCTTGGCACCTCCTAATTAAATGTAAATATGCGGCTGGGATTTAGGCTTCCGAGCTGGGAGCGGAGCCCATCAGCCAGCCAGCCGTGCTGGGATTTAAAAATCCGCCTGTGCAGAGCCCAGCCAGGGGCTGGTTGCTGGGGGAACGCAGCCTCCCACTGGGCTGAACCAGCCCTGCCTGTGCCCTGCCTGCAGCGGGGTTTGGAGGGGAGGGAAGGGGTGGCACCCCCCGTCCCCATCGTGCTGTGCCAGTGCAGAGTTACCCAGCCACCTCCTGCCAGCCACTCATGGGGGAATGCAAAGCTATTTGTAGATATGAGGTGGAGAGCGGCCCCAAATGTTCCAAAGTGGTCCCAAATGGGCCAAAATGGTCCCAGATAGGCTGGAGGATTCCAGACCCCTGAGTTCTTGGCCCTGCCAGGTCAGGCAGGGGCTGGCAGAGCACGTGCAGCTTTCCTTGGGCCCTGTTGGTCAGAACAGGGTGGGATTAGCCCAGTTTGAGCCAGGTCTGTACACAGCTCCAGGCTGGCCAGCAGGCTGGTCCTGGCAGCACGGGGCTTTCGTTGGAGGGGGATCTGGAGGGAATGTTTGGATAGATATCACTGAAGCTGGGATATCTGAGTGGGATGAGAGGTGAAACAATAACGGGATTAATGGGGCCTCCTCCATTCATCTCCCCCAGCATGGTCCCTCCTGCTCCCCACCGCCCCGTGGGGGACTCCTGGCTGGACCCCAGGCACTGGGAGGCCCAGCTGGTCTTTGGAGGGGAAGGGATTGTTCTGAAGCTTCGAGGAGGGAGCAAACCAGGAAACATCATTTGTTGTTGAATAAATTCCTGCTAAGCACAATGCTGCATCGTCACTGGCCACCCTCCTGAAATGGGGAGAGGAGGAGGGAGGGGAGATGTGGAGAAGGGCAGCGAGGATGATCAAAGGTTTGGAACAGCTTCTGTATAAGGAGAGATTAAATAGATTTAGATCCTTTAGCTGGAAAAAGAGGTGAACGAATGGGGATATGATAGGGATGTAGAATTGTGAATGATGTGGAGAGGCTGAACAGGGGATGATTATTCACTCATTCTTGTACCAGGAGAACCGGGGGCACACGTTTACATTATTAGGAGCAGGTTTAAAATAAACAGAATAAAGTACCTTTTCCTGTGCAGCACATAATTAAAATCTGGAACTCATTACTGCGGGAAGCGGGAGAGACCAGCAGTGTCAGCGGGTTCAGAGAGGGATGAGGTGTGTGCACAGGGACTGCAAGCAGGGAGAGTGGATATGGCCTAAAGCAGGACAACGTGCACCCCGACTCTCCAAGCCACCGGAACTTTTGGCCAACTTCTGGCTGTTTTGGGGAGGGTGATTCTGTGGCTGCTGCTCAAGCTGAGTGTGGTGACCCTGGAGCTGGTGCCCAGGCCCCCGCTTCAGGATGTGGCTTCCAGCCCCTCCTAACCCCGGGGCTGTTTCTCTTCTCAGTGGCCCTGCAGATGCCAGAAGGGCTCCTCATGTTCGCCTGCACCATCGCGGACATCATTGAGCGGTAAGACTGGGGCTTTTCCACGCTTCCCTGCTGGATTCCAGGGGCTGGCAAGGGGGTGGGGACTGTTGCTGGGAGCAGGGTGGCCGCTGGGCAGGATGAGGCCCAGGGCTATGGACAAGGGAATGTGGAGAGCCCCAGTGTAGCTGCACTCACGGGGCCGTACCGTAGCTGGGCAGAGCTGGGCAGTGCTGCTGCCCTGCAGCAGGTCATGGGGACCTGCTGCCAGCCCTGGGGACAGGGACCAGCACGGCGCCAGCCCAGCACCGCTCGGCTTCTCTTCCCCTCGCTGCTGTGCCGGGAACTGCTGACGGGCTCGGCATGTCGAGGCCCCGTGGGGGTGCTGGAGCTGGGGAGCAGCCATGTCAACAACCGGCTGACGCCAACCCAGTGCCTGCGCTTGCCACGGCAGCGCTGCCACAGCCAGGGGAGGGCTGGCAGCGGGGCCACCGCTGCAGCACTGATCTGTCCTCCTCCCCCGTGGCCTCGTCCTGTCTCTGCAGTCATGCTGCTCAGCACGGAGAAGCTCAGGGGCAGCCTTTCTTCGGCTGGGGAGGCTTCTTGAGGCCATGGTGATGGCACGGAAGGGGTCACTGCAAGTGACTCCTGCTGGGCGACCCCTTCCCCATGGTTCCTCCCTGGATTTTTCTTTGCTGCTTGGGGCCGAGGTTGAGGCACTGGAGAGGAGCTGGGCTGTGCAGTGACAGTGGATGCAGGCACCTTGCAGAAATTGGCCTTGATCTCTTTAGTGCCTGAGCGTCTCTCCCTTCCTCCCCGCCTGCCCCTGGCCCCCTGTCCAGCCCCTCTCTGTTTTAGCGCAGTGAATTAGTGCTAATAGCACCGTGTGCCTCGTCTGCCATGGGAGTCGTGGCCCTCATTAGCAGCTGTCTTCCCGGGGCCGGCAGGCTCAGCCTCCCCGCTGCCAGGAGCCGAGCAGCCGCTGCTGTGCCGGGTGGGAAGGCGGCCGTGCCCGCGGGCTTTGCCCCCCGCTTTGCCATCACTTCCCCCACGGGATCACGGCAGCCCCACGCTCGGTGGGGAGGTGGGCATGGGCAGGGGACGGGTGTGGGGGGCAGGGGATGGGTGTGAGCGTGGGCAGCTCTGCGTGGGTTTGTCCCTTTAAGTGGAGCTGCCTCCTCTCCGGCTTTGGCACCCAGCCGCTTTCATGTCTCCGACTTCAAAGGCAGCGGATTAAGGGGCTCTTTTATCTGAATGAAACCTTAAGCCTCACTTCCTGGTGGATGGTGAATTCCAGGGTGCTGAATGCCAGGATGCCAGTGGATTCTGGGGTACTGGCATCCCTGCTGGACCCACCCTCCCTGCCAGGGGCGCTCCACAGGGCTGAGGAGGGGTGCTGTGTGCCACGGTGAGGGGTGCTGGTGGGAGATGGGTGTTGTGTGGGTGGGGGTGCCCAGCCAAGGAAGGGGATGTGGCAGCACTGGTGCAATGCTGGTTGGATGGGGGATGGCCTCAAGGCTATGTAGTGGGGCTGTATCCTCCCTTCTCTGCCACTGTGCAGCACCCAGAGATACTCCCATTGCCAGTCCCTTGCTGGGAGCACTGGGTGCCATCCGTGATTCTGGCTGGGGATGTGGCCATGCTGGGTACCAGCACTGCCAGATGGAGGATTGTGGCCGTGGGCAGGAGTGGGCCCAGCCCTGCCCCTGCTCTCTTGGGGACACACTTGGGACCCAGTTCCACTGCCAGAGGTGAGTTGGCAGGTGGCCTCGTTAGTGCCTGCCTCTTCCTGCTATTAATATTCATCGCCAGCATTAATGTGGAATTGCAGCTCGGCCGCCGCTCCTGCTGGCCCTCCTCACCCGGCACTGGGGCTGGACAAGCCTCCGACGTGACGGGAATTGCTGCAGCCGTGTGCTCTGGGGGTGGCTGCTGTGGCCAGCCCAGGCATGTTGGCTTGGGGTACTGTCAGCCCTGGGCTAGAGTGTCCCCTTCCCTCTGGTGACAGACAGAATGCGAGGGCTGAGCGTGCTGGGGATAGCTGTGCCCCCACTGGGGGCATTGCTCAGTGAGCAGCCCTTCTCCCCAGCCCATCCCTGCAGCCTCCTGCCCCATCCTTGCTGGTAGAAAGTGGAGTTCAGGAGCTCCCCCTCCCTCTGCTCGCTCTGCTGATGGCTGCAGAGCCATGCCCGGGGCTGGTGCCCCTGGGGTGACAGTGCCCAACCTCTTGTGTTCCGGCTCAGCCGGAGCCGTGTCAGCTGCCACTCAGACGGAATATTTATCCCTTCTGCCAGAGCTGCCTTTTAATACAGTATTTGCGCTATGGCCTGGCGGTGCTGGGGGGAGCCGAGAGCAGGGATGTGGCTTGCTCTGCTGTAGCATGGACAGCTCAGGGAGGACACAGTCCTCTGTCTGTCTCCATGCAGGAGGATGGCAGCGTCACTGCATCCCTCACTGCCATGTGGGACCGAGCAGGCCCCTATGGAGCCCTGGTGGGGCAAGGAGAGGAGAGGGCTGCCAGGTGGGGTCTGGCTGGGCTTCCCGGCATTGCACTGGCGCTTGCTGAGCCCCGAGGGGCTGCAGGGATGAAGATGTAGCCAAAGTGTCAAAGCTGCTGCCGACAGGAAGGCCAGCGGGGTTCTTAGCCTGGAGCCTTTGAAATCAAGAGTGCACTTGGAGCATTATTGACCAGTGTGAGGCCCAGTTAATTAGTGTTAATAGGTTTGTCATTGTCAAAGCTGTGCCGGGGAGAGCGGCCAGCTGGGGGTGGGGGGTGGCGGGGCTGGGGTCTGCCGCGCTGCCGGCACCGCATCACGACGCTCTCGCGGCACCTTCCAAATTGGCTCCATTTGTCACGGCTGATGTAATTCGGCAGAGGGTAACTCGTGCTGGGGGGCGGCAGCGCGGAGAGCCGCGTGGGGGGATCTCGGTCCGCGGCTCAGGGAGGGGACAGCCCCCAGCCCACCCGCTGTCGTGCCGGGGAGGCGGCAGCCGTGCCCCCTGCACCACCGGCTTGTAGCAGGGGGGGCTGTGTAGCCGGGAGTGGACCCCTGCTCCCCTCCCTGCTGGGGCTGGAGCAGACGGATCAGCTGGGCTCTCAGCTGGGCTTTTGATTCCGTGTTAATAAAGTCGGCTGCCGGGCTTTGCAGCTGCTAATCCCTCTGTCTCTGTGTGCCACGATGGTGAGAGTGGTTCATGCTAATCAGACGTGGCTTGGTGGTGGGGAAGGGTGATGGGAAGAGGGGCCAGGAGTGTCCTGGTGCCTGCACAGGCTGCTCTGCCACAGCCTTAAAATCTCCCAGCTCCTGATGGCTTATGAGCATCTGTGTGAGGCAGTGCTGGAGGGGTGCAGACCATCCCAGTGACTGTGCTGTGGTGTGCCCAGGAGCTCATGGGGACTTTTCAAAGTGGCAGGGGGTCTTGAATCATCTCTGGTTAGGCAGTAAAGAGTTAAAAATCTGTGCACTTAGCTCAGCAGCTGTGGCAGAGCTTGAAATGCCCCACTATGGCCAGGACAAAACAGCCCCTGATGGCTGCTCTGCCTGGCAGTGCCCGGTGCCATGGCTGGTGTGCCCAGCAGGTTTCCAGTGCCATGCAGTCACTGAGTCCCCTGGCCAGGCAGGTCTGTCATGTGGCACCGAGGGCTGGTGAAACTGGCAGCATCACTAGGAGGTCTCAAAGCGCTATCCTGGGACACTGAGAGGTCAGGATCTGGCCTCAGCTGCACAGTGCTGTGGCTCTGCTGGCCAGTCCTTCTCCCCTTGTCCTTTAAGCACAACCTGGAGACACTGGCAGAGTGGTGCACGCTGTGCAGGGGAATTTAATCACCATCATTAACCACACAACAGCATCATTAGGAAGAATAAAGTTCTCACTTCATTGGAGATGTTTAAAACCTTCTACCCGGGTGATGACTGCATGAGGGGACTGGGCAGGGGAAAATATGTGGGATCTATAGGGCTGTCACCTCCCAGGGCTGTGGTGTACCAGTGCAGGTGGGGTGCCCACCACCACATGCTTCGTGCCACCTCCTTGTATCCCACAGAGCTCTGTGGCCTGGCCATGGTGAAGAGGGAACAGGCACCATCTGGTTCAGAACACACCTGGTGGCTTTGCCACCACCATGCACTGGCCCTTGGTTTGCCTTACTTTGGGGGTTTTTACAGCTACAGAGCCAGCAAAGCTGGGCTACTCTGGGACATGTCCCTTGGGATGGTGGTGTTGGCTCTGGCACCACCAGTGAGGACAGAGGGAGAGGTCCCCTGAGGGGAAGGGACCCAGCCAGAGATGTCTGCTCCTGTGGGGCTGCAGGGACACCCACCTCTCCCCATTCTGACCCACTTGCAGAAGCTCAGCAGGGCCCTGTGATTGCCCAGCTGCAACGGGGCTCCTCCAGCGCCGATTGCAATAAAATTGCAAACTCATTACTTTAATTATGTGCAGCCTTCCTGTGCTAATGAAGTTGGGAGTGTGGTAATGGGGCTTGGTGATGGGCTTCTCTGCTAATTAAGTGCATTGTTCTCGGACAGGGCTGCACTCAGCCCCCACGGGTGTCCTGGGACAGGCTGGGCTGGGGTGCAGGGCGGAGAGTGGGTGTGTGTTTTGTGGGGTGCTCATGGGTCTGAAGCAAGGAGCAGTCTGCTCCGTGTCACCAGCAGGACATGCAGACACCCCGGCATCGCAGTGCTTGTTCCATCCTCTGGTAGCCCCATGGTGCCAGAACTAGCCACTCTCAGCCAGGTCCCTTCAATCCCCTCCCCACCGAGGGCTGGTAGAGCCAGGCATGATGGACATGCTGGGGCTGAGGACTCCTCCCTGCTGGGCAGAGTGGCTCTGCTTCATGGCTCGAGGAGCAGCACTGTATCATTCACACGCTGCCAGGGGACCTCGCGCTCCTGCCAGCAGCAAACACTCTCATTCATCTGCCGAGGGGCTGGGATAAATCAGGGCTGCTCCGGCCAAGTGCCTGTGCTCAGGTGACAGGGTCTGGCTTGGGGACATGAGGGCCTTGTGTGTGCCTGTCTCTGACCCAGCATTTTCAGCCCCCAAACTTGTCCCTGGGTTGCTCTCATCTCTGTCCTGTGCTGGCCAGGGGAGAGTGGGGCTGGGAGGGACTGGGGGTCCCAGTGCCTGGGGTTGGGGCCGGGACCTGGCCCACCCGGGTGCACGTCCTGCCAGTGCTGAGCATGGCGCTTTGTAAGTGGGATTTTGGGAGCCATCTGTTTAAAGAAGGAGATAATGAATTAGGGGGAGATGAGAAAAATGCTAAGGCCAGGCGGTTTTTCAGAATGAGCCGGGGTTTGCGGGACGTAAAAGATGAATAACCTCCCCACGTGTTCAATATTCATGAGCTCCCAGCTGTAGTGAGCGTCTCTGCGCTGGGTGGGGACATCCCCGTCACTGCGTCCTCCCTTGCCAGCGTGCTGTTGGGACCCGTCCACAGCTGTGGTGACTTTCAGGCACACAAAACATGGGCAAGGGCACTCTCATGGCTGCCCCTTGCCTGCATCCTGGTCCCGTCTGGTTGGTGAGCAGCTCCCCAGCCTGTGTCGGAGGCAGGTGGCTGCTAATTGACATTTCCTTCCTCTGTAGTTTGATGAAAGACTCTGGCGACACCGAACTGATTAAAACATCAAGGGGAGGCCCTCGCGCCTGCCTTTGATTTGTCTCGGGAGATGATTACTGCTCCGCTCCACCGTCCAGCCCAGCCAGAGCCGGTGATCCTGGTGCGTGCTGTGCCATGCGGGTGCCTCTCCTGTGGCACCACCAGGTTCCTTCCTCCCTTCCAGCCATGCCGGCCACAGTGGCAGCACCATCGGGTTCCCTTCTCACCAGCCATCATCCCACAGCCTCTGTGCTCAGCTGTGGCTCCTCTCCCAGCAGCCAGAGCAGGAATGTTCCCCATGACTGGGGCAGGGCTCAGCCCTGCCTCTCCCTGCCCGTGGGCCAGTGGCCATGTGCCTCATGGCTGCAGCCCTGTGAGGTGTGCAGGGGCCACGGGCACCTCTGCCCTCCTTCCTCCACCGCTGCTATTTCACTTTCTTGCTCTTCACCCCCAGGGACTTTCTCTGGGGTTTGGGCCAATTTGCATACATTTTAATCTATAAAAAATTAAGCGGCGCTGGCTGCCGCTCTGAGTCAGACCTCCCCGTCCTGAATCTTAAGAAGCTGAATAATTTTCCACTTTTGCTGAGATGTGTGGAGTCTGATTCATGTTCATCTCATCACCTCTCATTAGAGGAGGGGGCTGAGGGCTTGAGAGGGTGGTAAGAGCCTTCTCGAACCTTCACTGGCAGCCCCCAGCCACACGGCGTGGCCATGCAGGCAGTGGAGGAGCCATCTGTCCATCTGGGCCACACTGGCAGCGAGGGATAGCGGGATTTGGGAGCTGGCAGGATTGGTCCATCTTCTGACGCTCCCCAACTTCACCCTTGGAAAACTGCGTGGAGTGGGAGACACCCAGGCTGGACGCGGGAGGTGAGGATGGCTTTGCCCCCTCTCCAGGGATGTTCCAGCAGAGCTACTCCCCTGTCCCCCTCCCCGGGCGGTGACGGATAGGCCAGAGCTGTTAATATTCAGCACGCTCCGCCATTTCTCCACCTTCTGCCATCTGCCCAGCTCTGCCCACCATTTCTATTCTTGCCGCCGACGTAACGCTCCCTGCCTGGCGCTTGGGGGGAGCGCGGGACCCTGGCCCCCAGCCAGCGCTGGGTGCTGGCAGGGGTGACACTATGCCAGGGCCCCCTCCTCCCCCCGCCCCCTTCACCCCAGCCCCGTGCCAGCAGCAGGGGGGACCCCGCTGGCACCGAGCTACAGCTGCTGGTGCGGCCTGGAGTAAATAAGGAATTAGCATCTGGTTTAAGCAGCCCCTCCAGACGCGGGGCTTTGTCATCGCGATACCTGCTCTCCTCCGTAAGCTACCACAGCAGCTTCCTGGGATGGCAGCCAAGCTTATAATCCCCCAAAATGGTGCAATAAAATACCCACAAAGGAGGCGCCTTTGAATCATGCCAGAGCCCTGGCTTTGCTGCTCGGTGCTGGTGTGTGCCCCTCTGCCTGCTGGCTGGCAGGTGCCCAGTGGACTTGTGATGGAATGCTGGGATCCCAGAGCAGGGATAGGGGTCGGCACCAGTGTTTTCTTGGTGCTATTCCGAGTGCCAAGCGCCATTTCAGCACCAGCTGTTCCTGGAGCACACCCAGCTTGGCCAAACTGGCACCCATGGGTGACACAGCCGGGCAGAGATTAGGGTGCACTGGCTCACATGGTGCCCAGGTACTGGGTGATGGAGGCTCGGCCAACTTGGCTGGAGATGCCACCGTGGCTGTTCTGCCCGTTCTGGTGGCTCCAATCCCCAAGGCTGGCCAGTGGCAGTGGCAGCACCACATTGTGCTGGGTCTCCCTCTGCTGCTCTCCCTGCTGGAGCATTAGGAAGCTGGCAGCGTATTGTTTGATGAGTGGATAATCCGCTGAATTGCAAACAGCTTTACCCAATTGAAGAGGCGGATTACCGCTCTCCAGCTTAATCATGTTGACATCTCGGAGAGTAGCCAGTGCTTGTCCTCTTTGGCGCGTGGCTGGGTGGCAGCGTGGGATCCCCCAGTGCCATGGGGCTGGGGGGCAGGACCTGGGCTGTGGTGGCACAGCCAGCCACGACCCTCACTGCTGTGCCTTCCCGCAGGTTCACGGAAGCGGAGGCCGTGGTGATGGGCGATGTGACCTACGGCGCGTGCTGCGTGGATGACTACACGGCCCGGGCCCTGGGCGCTGACTTCTTGGTGCACTATGGACACAGCTGCCTAAGTAGGTGACACTCGGCCCCGTGGCGCTGCCAGGGTGGCCATGCATGGCACTGCAGAGGCTGTGCTGTGCCACTGTGCCATGGTGAGCGGCTCCTCGCCCTGCTCAACGCCAGCTCAGAGACTTAGTGCCAAGGGCTGATCCCTTCCCAGAGGGATTTCTGTTCCCCAGCCTTGACTACTGGCTTTACACTGGGCCAGGCTGGCTGGGTGGCTGCCTTCAGGCAGGGTTTTGGGTGCAGCAGGGCGTGCTCGCCCTGCTCGGCTGCTGCAGTGCACAGATCACAGCCCTGCGCCCAAGAGCAGAGCAGCAAGGCCGTGGTTTGGCAGGACCCCACTGGCTCAGGAGCTGCCAGTGGGGATGAGGCTGCTCTTGCCCCCCTACCCTACCTCCGTGGGCTTTGGGGGAAGTCAGGAATGATGGCTGAGGGGAGCGAGGGCCTGGGGGTCCCGCTGGCCCCGGGGCTGGGGAAGGCAGCTTTGTGGGTACAGTGCAGGCTGGGCGGGGAAGGGAGGAGGAGGCTGTGTGCTCCCCAGGCGGACAGTACTCTGGATCCAGTTGCCATGGAAACTGCGCTGCTGTCCCAGATGCTGCTAACTTTGAAGTCCACCCAGGATGGAATCAGCCCAAAAATAACAATAAGACGCTCTGGGTTTTAAGGTGGATCTGCAGAATTGCCGTAGCGAGCGGCAGGAGCGTGCATCCTTGCTGCTGCCGTGCTCCCGGCAGCTGGCAGCCCTCCTGGACGTTTATGGGGTCGTATAAATGGGTTTGAAGAATTGCATCAGGCTCCGTGTGAAATACTGACTCCCCAGTTGAGAACTCTGTCCTAAAAGCCACGTCGGTGAGAGCGTTCGTGGTGATAAATATCTGTGCTTGGTGCTTTGTTATGGAAGGACGGTTATGGGCACCACTGGAACAGGGAGTATAAAACTCCTGGTTTGTATCCTGCTGCTCATGAATGAACAACAGGAAGGGGAGGAAGGGACTGTATCCATTGGCCTGCTCCAGGAAATGGGAGTCACATCTTCTGGAACTGCTCCCTACAAGGACAGGCAGGCAATGCCAGGCTGACTGTCACCAACCCAGCTGCCATCTGCTTGCCTGCACTGGGTTGGGTGGGTCACAGGGCACCCACAGGGTGCTGAGGGGATGCTGGACTCTTTCTGGGCTGCTCACGGCTATCCTGTCACCGGCGTGGCTGATGGTAGGGCACACAGACACTTTTCTGCTCCCTCCCGGCCCCACGTGCCCCGCAGGAGGGAGTAATTTGCACTTAATTGTGATCAGGTGAAGAGCACCAAAATGGGAAGTGAATGCGGAGCTGCGGATCGATGTGGACTCTGTGTACTTTAATTATTCACTTAATCGTAGTGACAAAGGCTTCTTAGCACTGGGGGTAATTAGATTTGTGTTCATTGATTCCCCAGGCTGCCATTATCCGGAAAGAAACAAGCGGGTGCTCTCCACAGATCCCATCTACACCCCCTGCCCAGGGTGCCAGCATAGGCAGAGCGTTGGCACAGCCCACCTTGCCCACTGGAGACCCAAGTGTACCCCAAACTCACACCTCTCTCCTCCTGTCACCAGTTCCCATCGACTCCACTCAGGGTCTGAAGATGCTCTATGTGTTCGTGGACATAAAGATCGATGCATCCCATTTCCTTGAGACCATTCGCTTCAACTTCGCGGCGGGCACCTCCCTGGCCCTCGTCAGCACCATCCAGTTTGTCTCCACGCTGCAGGTGAGATGGAGATCCCTTGGCAGTGCACGGCACAGGATGGGGCTTTTGTCTGCCCCTGCCTTGGCCCCTGGCTCAGTCCTTCCCTATCCCAGCTCCGGGATGGGAGCCGCTGCCCCAGGGTGCCGGTGGTGCCGGTTCCCCTCTGACAAGTCGCTGCAATCATACGCTGCTGCCGTAATGTTGATCAAGTACTTTATAATAACTCTGATCAATGTTTCATGGCGGCACCCCTCCCTGGCTCCCCCGGGAGCTGCTCTGTAAATGTCAGGGCAGGCAGTGGAGCACTTGGCATTTTGATGCAGTGCCGGCAGCGGCCGGGGAAGCTCCATCGGGTCTGTCTGTCTGCCCCTGAACGGCCGGCTGGGCAGGACGGGAGGAGATGAATGAGCCTCTTGAGCCATGTCTATCTAAACATGGGGCTATCCAAGCGTTAAGCCTTTTCCCTTGTCTTTTAATTGATACGTTTGTTGAGCCTCGCTGAGCATTCCGGCTGTGTGGGGCTGTTACTTGGTGCCGCCCCAAGCAGGCTGGCTCCCCTCCTCTGTTCTGTGCTGGGATGCAACAGCTGGGACTGCCAGGGCCACGGTGTTCCCAAGGGTCTTTTGCCACCCTCTGTGCCGTGGTCTGTCCCTGCTGACCTCACATCTCCTGCAGGCAGCGTCACAGGAGCTGCGCTCCCAGTACAAGGTGTGTGTTCCCCAGTGCAAGCCACTGTCCCCAGGAGAGATCCTGGGCTGCACATCGCCCCGGCTCGCCAAGGACACAGATGCCATTGTGTAAGTACCTGGAGTCTTCCAGGACCCTCCTACCCAGTCCAGGCTGCCCAAGCTTCCTGTACCCCCTGCCCAGTTTTGGGCAGGGGCGTGGTGGGGGATATCCTCAGGCTGGGACGGGCCCCCTCCAGCTCCTCACGCTGCTTTAAGTGGCGTGTGCTTGTAGCACAGAGGAAATAATTGAGTCGTATATCAGAATAGATAATAGATGGAAGGGCGGGTGGATAATTGGAAAAGACAAATGGCCGGGGCCCAACATCACAGCAACATTAATTTTATTTAAGGACAGCAAATTAGAGGGAGCACTTCGCTTCCTATCACCTAATTATTTTAGGTAATGGAAATGCTTAATGTACTGTGAATACAGTGTGCTGCAGAATAAATAAATACAAGGACCCCACCCTTGGGGGGAGCTGGGGAGCCCTGGTGTGGGTTTGGGCCCTGCAGAGCTCCTTCTCACCTGCACTGCTGGGAGCCAACAGCGCTGGTGCCTTTCTGAGCACGGCTGTGTGGGGAAACAAGCTTGTGATTGCTGGACGTGGGGTCAGTGGGAGCTCTGGCTTCACCTTGAGCCGCACCAGCTCTGCTTTGCATCTCTCCAAGGGCATCAGGAGCAGGAAGGGGTGGCCAGGCTGGCATTGCATTGGCGAGAGCATGTCCTTCCCTCTGCCAGAGGAGCGGCAGTGCAGTACCAACCAGCTGCCTTACCTGCGTCCTCCCTGCGTTATTATTTTCTTCTTTGCACCGTCTCTGGGGCTAACTTTTGCAGACAAATTAGCTTTGATCTCCCAAAATGTCATTCTCCAATTAAGGGCAAAATCTAGTCAAGTTTTACGTCTGAATTCATTTTCCAAGCCCTCACTCCATTAGGGCAGCTGAATGAAAGGCTTTGAAATGTAATTGCTGACTTGAAATCCGATTAGAAATGGAAGCAGCAACGTCTAGAACCAGCCATTGAGATGGAGCAGCTCCCAGCCACCCTGTGCCTGTGTGAGCATCCCTCTTTGCTCTGAGCATGGCTGGCTCTCCTGCCCCGCTGTGCCTGGGGCTGCACAGAGACAGGGAGCCCTTGCTGTGCCTGCTGTCCCTGGGCCCCACCACGGGAGCTTGGATTCCTGGCATCTCCACGCACCTGTGGCTTGGGAAACTGCAGACACACGGATGGGTGCCTCTGCTTGCCATGTGCCGTAGCTCTCCCTCCCCTCTTGGCAGGTATTTGGGCGACGGGCGGTTCCACCTGGAGTCCATCATGATTGCCAACCCGGGGATACCTGCATACAGGTACGGGCACCCACTCCAATCCTCCATGGGTGGGTGGGGAGCACCTCAACCCCCCCCCCCCAAGCACACCGGGGACCAGCTGTCCCCACCCTGCATGCCAGGAGCACTCCATACCCCAGGGCTGGGCAGGCAGCTACCTGCAGCAGGCACAGGCAGGTGAGAGGCCGCGGGGTGGGTGAGGAGGTGCAGCAGGGAGATGAACACGAGCCATTTACTCCGGCTGAATATAAACATTTTGACAAGTACCTGTGAAAGCTCGTGGAGGTGCAGCCATTAAAGCCCGGCTGCTGCAGGCAGAGGCCATAAAGCGCGATGATGAGGCGGCTGAAAGCAGATGAAATATCAGGAGTGAAAGGCTGGGCCCATTTGGCGGAATCTGAATTTCCTAGTAGGTCGTTTGTTACGAACGGGAGGCACACGTCAGGTTTATGGCGCTGGTGAAGCTGCCGAAACCCGAGTGGGATTTGATTAAAATTCTCCTCGTCAAACAAAGCAACAAATCAAAGGTTTCTTCATAATTGATGAGCCGGGTTGAGGGGGGAGCTGAGCATGAAGCCGAGCGCGGAGCCCAGGCTGTGCTGGGTGTTGGGGTGCTGTGGTGGGATACTTGTCCCTGTCCTTGTCCCCTAATGAGCTGGTCCTACATCAGCCAGGAGGACAGATGCTGTGGGAGGCAATTAGTGCTAATGAGAGACAGGCATCATTTGGGGCCAGTGCGGAGGGGGGGGCAGGTGATGGGGCATGTGTGAGCCTGGCTGTGCTTTGCAGGTATGACCCCTACAGCAAGGTGTTCTCCCAGGAGCACTACAGCCACGAGCGCATGCACCGCGCTCGGCAGGATGCCATCCACGCTGCCGCTGGTGCCCGCTGCTGGGGACTTATCCTGGGCACACTGGGGCGTCAGGGCTCCCCAAAAATCTTGCAGGTACCAGCCACCTCCTCCCTGTGGCCCCCGCTGGGGCACTGGGTGCTGCTGCTGGGTGGGGGTAAGGATTGGTGAATGATGGCATTGCTGGCACAGTGTCCTCGCTGCTGGAGCAAGGGTAGATGTGACACCATTTGCAACCCATCGCTGGCCACTGGCCCCCAGTCTCTGTGCCCCTGAGCTAAGCAAGCAGGGCAATTAGCAGTAGATGAGGGAGGCCGGACAAGGGCTCATTAAACCTGCCTCTTGCTGGGGAGAGCTGGCCAGTCTTGGAGACCACCCCCTCCTGCTCAGAGAGCTCGGCAATTAATTCCCTGGTTTTGTTTTAATTGGATGAACTTCCGATCAGGTTCACCATCCCTGCTCAGCTGCTGTGCTAGTGCTTTCTGCACCCCAGCTGGTTGAGGGGAGCAGGACAACAGTATCCTGCCCCCTGGGAATGGGGTGCCCTGCTGACACCCAGAAATTATGGGGTAGCTGCAGGTGAGATTTGGGGTAGTGAAGGGACCAGTGGGCACAGCAGGGCATCAAGATCGTGCAACTGCTGTTCCATGGGGGCGGGACACGGGCATGGCCAGGGCTGGCTTGGCAGGGGCCATTGAGTGGCAGCTCCAATGGACAAGGACATCCCTGGCCCTTCTCCTCCTGCAGGCTCTGGCCACAGCCAGCCCATGGCAGGCAGGTGTCCCAGGGCAGGCAGCTGCTAACGAGAACAGATTGTTGTCATTGAGCAGTAATTACTTCATTAGGCTGAGGCACGTGCTGGGGAGAGCTGGAGCCACGGCCGCAGTCCCTGACACTGCGCCTGGCCTGCGACTGCCAAGGGGACACGGCTGTGGGGCTGAGACCCACAGAGGGTCTGATGGACAGGAATGGGCAGTGGGCAGGGCTTGGGGGGCTTGATGGGGGCTCCTAACCCCCCCCGGGTGCCTTTTCCCCCTGCAGCACCTGGAGTCGCGTCTCCGTGCCTTGGGCCGGCCCTACGTGCGGGTGCTGCTGTCCGAGATCTTCCCCAGCAAGTTGCAGCTCTTCCCAGATGTGGATGCGTGAGTGCTGCTGACCCCTCCTCCAGCCCCCCACACGGGGTCCCCAGGGTGCCCCATCCCTGTCCAGGCCTCTGAGTCCTGCGTGAAGCCATCCCTGCCACATCTGTCCTGCTGTCAACTGGGTTAGCACTGTGCACTCCTGCACAAGCTGTGCCCAGGGAGCAGGGAGGGGGCATGGCTGTCCTTACCAGGATGGCTCTGGCACAGCACAGACCTTCTGGGGTGCTGCTGAGGGGCTTCACTGTGGCTTGTTCTTCCCAAAATGCTCATCCCCATTGTTGTCACCTGTGTCCCTTCCAGGTGGGTGCAGGTAGCCTGTCCCCGGCTCTCCATTGACTGGGGAGAAGCCTTCAGCAAGCCCCTGCTGACACCCTACGAGGTGAGCACTCTGCTCTTATTTTGGGGGGGGCCAGTCTTGGCATGGGACAGGCTTGGGGATGTCCCTGCAGCCAGGCAGCATCCCTTTCTCTCTCCATTTGTGTTCAAGCCAGTCAAGGAAGGCTGCTGGGATACCCAATCTCCTGTGTAACCTCGAGCTTTGCTCCAGCACCAAGCCACTGTGCTGGGACCCCTGCCAGCCCCCCATCACAGTTACGGCTCCCTGTCCCCTCCACAGGCCGCGGTGGCTCTCCAGGACATCGAGTGGCAGCAGCCTTATCCCATGGACTTCTACGCCAGCCAGTCCCTGGGGCCGTGGACAGCGAACCACGGCGGCACACAGCCCCCGCGCCGCGGCCAGCCGGCACAGGTGGGCGGCGTGGGGATCACCGAGGCAGCGGGTCCCTTCTCTCTCGGTGTCGGGGACGGGCGGGGGGAGCAGCGCCCGGTGCGGTTTGGTGGCCGGTGCCGCGTGCCAAAAGCGCCACCGCGTGGCTTCCTTCCCGGCGAGCAGGAACGGGGCCGCTGCCAGCCCGACTTGCGGGGGCTACCAGAGCCCCCCTCCCAGTACTTGCCGGGCTGAGCGCCCGCCTGGCCCTGCGGCTCCCAGGGATGGGGGGGGTCGGTCCCCCCAAAAGTGCCCCGCGGGGTGCTGTGGGCTGAGCACCGGCTGGCTCATGGCAGGTCAGGCAGGGGATGGGACATCTCTTTACCTCCCCTTAACCCATTTTTCTCTGCAGGGGAAGCCACCCGCGCCCCCCGCCGCGCCGCAGGATGGGCAGCAGCCGAGCACCGGAGACCCCGCAGCCTCATGAGTGCAGCCTTTACCCGGTCCTGCAGCCTCCGCTCTCCGGCAGGGGCGGGGGGGCACCGGCGCTGCCTCCCGCGGGGGTAAAGCACCACCGGGGCAACCCCCCGGTACCTGCGCTGGGATGGATGGGGACGTAACCGGATGGTGTGACCCCGTAACTCGATGACACCGCTGCCCGCGGGGAGTGACCCCCTGCAAGGCCAAGCCATGCTGCAGCGCCGGTCTCTCCGGGGGTCCCGTCCCATCCTGTCGCGGGACGGCCCCGCCTTCCCCCCACCCCTGCCCTGCGGCCTCCCCACCGCCAGGGGGCGTGCTGCCAAGTGCGCGGTGCTGCTCCGCTCCCTCCCCTCCTCCGGCCAATCAGCGCGCGGCCTTGCGGCGGGAAGGCGGAAGAGGCGATCCCGGTGGCGGCGGCCATGGCGGCGGAGCGGCGGCCGCTGCGGCTGCTGGCGCTGCACGGGTACCGGCAGAGCGCCCGCCGCCTCCGCCAGCGCACCGGCGCGCTCCGCAAGGCCCTGCGCGGCCGCGCGGAGCTGCTGCCCATCGACGCGCCGCACGTTGTGCCCGCCACCGCCGCTCAGGACGACCCCGACGGGGACGACCCGCCCCGCGGCTGGTGGTTCTCGGGGCCCGGCGCGTTCGAGGCGGGCGAGGCGGCGGCGGCGCCGGAGGGGCTGGAAGAGTCTCTGTCGGCCGTGGCGGCGGCGCTGGCGGAGCAGGGGCCGTTCGACGGGCTGCTGGGGTTCAGCCAGGGCGCGGCGCTGGCCGCCATGGTGTGCGCGCTGCGGGCCCGCGGCGACCCGCGCTTCCCCGTGAGCTTCGCCGTGCTGGTGGCCGGGTTCGCCAGCCGCGCCCCGGCGCACGGGCACTTTTACCGCCACCCCATCGCCCTGCCCACCCTGCACGTCGTGGGGGACACGGACGCCGTGATCGCAGCCCCGCTCAGCATGGAGCTGTCCCGCTGCTTCGTGGAGCCGGTAGTGCTCACCCACCCCGGCGGGCACTTCATCCCCGCGGCCACGGCGCAGAAGAAAGCCTACCTGGAATTCCTGGAACGCTTCCGCCCCGGGCGGGAGAAGGCCGAGCCCCCAGGGGCTGGGGAGGTTTCAGAACGGTCTATGTAATAAAGGGGGCTCTGGTGAGCCATGTGTATACACCCATCACTGTTTTGGTGCCCCCAGAGTCGTCAGCAGCTCCCTGCACCACTCTGCTCTGCAGTGTTCATCCAAGGCCCAGCTGAATCTCCCTTTTTATTTCAGCTTTCTTGTATACATGAGTCATCATGGCTAGGCTTCGCGAACGAAGATTTGAGAGGGGCTCTACCCACGCTTGCTACAAGCGCGCTGATGGCTAAAAAGGCCAATGCGAGATAGACAAGTCCGGTTGCAGAACGTACAGCAGAAAGACTCCCCAGGAGATATCGACAAGACGCGATTCTTTCTGCGTTGTCTTTTCTCCTCGAGAGTGATCCTGCGTGTGTTCTCAAAAGCAGCAGCAGCGTTATAGATGGTGTGTCTCCAGGCCTCCCGATTGGAGGCCAGGGTAGACCAATGGTGGTGGTCAATATGGCCAAGGCTGAGGGATTGTTTCAGGCAGTCCTTGGATCTCCTCTTCGGGCCTCCTCTCTTGCAGCAGCCAGTGGCAAGTTCCCCATAAAGCACGATCTTAGGGAGGTGATGGTCCTGTATCGTGGAGACGTGCCCTGCCCAACGCAGCTGAGTTCTCAGCAGCATGGCCTCAGTGCTTGGGACTGCTGCCTGTTCAAGGACAGACGTGTTGGACACATAGTCAGTCCAGTGGATGTTGAGGATTGTGCGGAGGCAGCGCTGATGGAAGCGTTCTAAGAGATGCAAGTGGTGCCGGTAAATGACCCATGATTCAGAACCATATAGAAGAGTAGACAGCACGATGGCTCTGTAAACACTGATCTTAGTACTTTTCTTCAGGTGTTTGTTTTGCCACACTCTTTTACGGAGTTTACCAAAAGCACTGTATGCCTTTGCTAACCTGTTTTATAAATAACATATATATTTATATAAAGTTATATACATATATATATGTATATAACATTGTATGACATGTAGTGTGACTCTGGGGGATTTGAGGGCAGGAGGGTGACACTGTGTGTGAGGTGCCTCCAGAGACTCGAGTAGCCGCTCAAAATCAGGGTCCCTCAGATCAGCCACAGGAAGTGTCTGCATGTCACAGAGCTCCTACAGAGCTGTTACACCCCAAAGGTTCGTGGGGTTTAATATGTATTAAGCCAAACCTCCAGCTGGTCTGGATCTGGAAAACCCTCTCACTCCTGGCTGATGTTTGTTTCGGGAGTGAAGTGTCTGCTGGTTCAGTACATGTGTTGAATCTTCCCTGTACAAGGTGCCTCCATGAACAAGAAAAACTTTTCACTCTGTTTCTGGCTCTGATAGTTTTTCCAGAAGCACATGGGAACCTTTATTGCTGTTACAGTTACAGGTGCTCTGCTTGGCTGCTGCCCAGTGCAGTGCTGTGGCAGACCAGGCACCAGCCTCAGGACAAGGCTGTGCTTGGAGGTCTTCTCTAACCAAGGCTTTCCTTGGAGGTTTACAGTTGGTAAAAGAAAGGAATCGAGTGTAAATTCTTCATTTTCCCCCTTCCTGGGCAGAAGGGCAGCGCTGTGTCGTCCCTGCAAGGGCCAGAAGATGACAGGAGCGGGCAGAGGGGCAGGGGCTGAAGTCCTTCCCATGTTCCCTCAGCGGGAACAGGCCTGGGAGCTGCCATGGGTTAAACCATCGCAGCAGAAACAAGCGGTTCTCGGCCCTGGAGGGGTTTTACCCTTCGGTTTGTTGCTGGTTACACAGCAGCACAGTGGTGGTGGAGGCAGGAGGAGAAGGCAGTTTCTCTGCAGCCCAGCCCCAGGCTGGTGTCCTGGGGGTGTTAGGTGGAGGGGGTTTGGACAGTGGTGGCCGGCTTGGCCACTTCAGCTGGGCTGTGTCACAGCTCATTTTAAGGTGTGGGGTGTCTGCACTCCTTGGTGACCACGTCGGAGAAGCTGTTTTTGGGGGAGAGCTGCAGCAGCAGCTCCAGCCGAACACGGCGACCAGCTGCGACAAAGAACCTGCGCTTTTGTCTCTGCTCTGTCCCCGCCGAGCCCTGGGCAGCCGTGGAGAGACGGCAGCAGCCGCGCTCGCCATGCCCGCCCGTAGCTCTTTAATCCCCGCCGAGCTCCGTCCCCGCGGTGATCGCCCGGCGCGGGGGAGGCACCGCAGCCATGGCCGCCCGCCCGCACTGCGGCCCCGCACCGCCGACCCCCGGCAGCTCCCGGGCACAGGGAGACACTTGGCACATCGCTGGCAGCGGGATGGGGAAGGAGCCCAGGGTGCGGTGAGTGAGCAGCACGGTGCCGGCTCTGCGGGCGGCTCCCTCGGGTGGGCTGGGGAGGGAGGGGTGGTGACCTGAGCTGCGGTGCTGCAGTACCTGCTTCTCTCTTCCCAGGGTCTGCTTAAAGATGGCTCCTACCGGGTGGCTCCTGTATCGGGTTTAAACAAATTAATAAAAAGAGATAAACGCGACCCTTGTCCGCGGGAGGTGCCTGTGTGAGCAGCAGAGGGAGGTTCTGCTCAGCCCCGGTGTGATGGGAGAAGGGAAGCGGCTCCCACGGCTGTCACTGCGTGTCCCCGCCGGACGGAGGGGTTTGCCCTGGGAATCCTTCCCTCTCCCTCCTTTTCCGCTGGCGAGATGCCCTCGGGCTGGCCTCTGCCTCTCTTGCAGATCCAAGTCTGTCCTTGGGATGCAGCCACACTGCTCAGCTGCCTGGAGACAAGACTGACTGATGTCCTCCCACCCCTCACTGGCTTTGCTGTTGGAGGGTTTCCTCTTCTCCCACCCACCCAGGAGAGTCGTTTTTTCCCCCAAAACAGTCTGGAGCAGTTGCTGTTGCTGAGTGAGGGGGTGATGAAGCAAGCCCAGGCTCTGGATGGCAGCCGTGCCACTGGCTTGGGACAAGGGGGCCCTGAGGACAGCCACTGGTGTTACCCAGAAGCACCGGGAGCCTGGGTGTTTTGGCGGGGGAATGTCATCCCTCTCCTCCCCAAATAGACCCTTTCCAAACCCAACACAGCCATCAGAGTAACCTGGGTGACCCCAGGGATAGGCCCTGCCTATGGCCCTGCTTGTGAGGAACCTGTCATGGCCACAGGGTGCTGGGGCTGGGCAGGGAAGGGCTTGGCTCCCCTCTCTCAGGTGAGCAGAGCTCCCAGCCCTCTCCCAGCATCTCAGGGAGGGTGGGAGAAGATCAGCATGAGCAGAGGCTCTGCCAGAGCTGCTGCCTCCCCACAAACTCCCACCACCTCTTCCCCAGCTCTCTGCACCCCTTCCCCCTGTGTCACCGCCAACTCGGGGTCTCCTTCGCTGCCCACCCTGCCAGCACCCACATGGGGCACACCAGGCACGGTCAGGGGCTCCTATGGGCAGCACTGGAAAAAGATGTCCCACCAAGCCTGGCATTGGGTGTGGATCGTGGCAGGGTTCGAGCCTTACTCATCTCACACTTTTCCTCCCCTGTCTCCACCAGCGGGGCCCGGCGCTGGCGTGGGGAGGGGGCGCTCTGGGAGGGTGATGTGTTTTGCAGACCGTCATACCATGCAGTTTTCCCCAAAGCTGCCTGGCTCCTGCCTGCAAGGAGGCAGCAGCACGGGCAGGGCAGAGCCAGGGGCCAGCCCCGGGCCCCGCTGCCGGAGCAGGACCAAGCCGTTGGGAACAGCCCCCCCTTCCCTGCTTCACCCGCAGAAGCTTCCAGTTGTGGCTGAGTCACTCCTGCTGTAGCTCCTTCTCTCCTTGTTTTGGATGGAAGTTTTCCATGGAAACCCACGCTGGGCCGGGCCGCGGGCTGGGATAAACACGGCTGAATCACAAAAGGCCGTTTAGCCAAGAGCTGTCAGCTGGCAACAGCAGTGTGTGCGGCCGATGGGCAGCTGTCTGGCCTTTGAGGGGGCAGCAGCAGCTCTCCCTGTACCCCCCACCAGCCACGCTGGCTCAGCCTCCCCCCCAACCACTCCAAATTTCCACGGTGCCAGCGTGCCACTCGGCAAAGCCAGGAGTGGGTCACAGGCTTCAGACAGAAGTTTTCTGGGACCACGTGCTTTCCTGGGGATGCACAGGGAAATCCTGTCTGAGACAGTACCTTGGGACCCTCACCACAGCCCAGTCCTCAGTTGTGGGGTTCTGTAGGGTCACAGCTGCTGGAGGTCCCGGAAGGACCCTTCCCACCCTCCCAGGCATGCACAGGAACGTGTGCCGAAGCCACTGGGAGCATTGCTGAGGGAAGGCAGTGTTTGTGCCCTGCCTGTGCCCTGCTGAGCACCATTCCACCGTGGAAGTGGCAAGTAACAACTCAGCCATGGCAGGGGCTGCGATCTTCCTTGGCACTATATTCCTTCCCAGCACCGCTGTGATCTCGGAGGAGCACGGGAGCTGGACGGCCTCTGTCCCCCGGCGCTCACAGCTGGCCCCAGGCCCAGTGGCTTGGAAGCGCCGTTGGAAGACAAGTCCTGGTGTCAGGAATCCAGGATATTTTTAAGGACTCTGGAAGAAAAACTAATTCCAGGGTGTCAGCGGGAGAGACTTGGCCTTCAAAACAACAACAGCGCAGCCGGGGCCTTCCCAGGCTGGAACATGGGGCCCAAGGGGCCACAGTGCTGCCCATGGGACATGTCCCCTCCCCCAGGGGTACCCCGGAAGGTTCACAGGTACAATCTCACTGTGATGGAGCACAAACAAGGAAGTGTTTCCCAGGGGATGCAGGGTGGTTTCCCGGGGGATGGAGGGTGACACCTTTACAGCGTGGATGTGCCAAACGCAGCTGCGGCTTTACCTGAGCGCTGATGGGACTGCCTGAAAATCCCCTTCCTGGAGGTGTGAGGTGTATGGCCCGTCACCAGCAGCAGTGAGGGGAAAAGCAGGAGTCAAAGGCAGGAGATGGGGCAGTGCACAGTGAGTACCTGGTACCTGAGATACTCCCTTGCCCATGGTTCCCCTGCTGCGTCGTGACCCTGCTGGCCCCAGGGACCTGTGGTGGCTTGTGCCTGTCTGGGTGAGGGCAGAGGTGCATGATCCCATGGGTGAGTAAGGGTCCTAATGGTGCTGCTCTGGAGAGAAGGAGGAGGCAGAGGACCCTCTCTGGCCCCTATGCAGTTTAGGTGGGATACCCATGGGAGCTCCGTACTGGAGCTACACCCTAGGACCAGAGGTTCTAGTTTGGGAGCTCTCCCTGTCCTCTTGGCCCTGACACTGTCACCCACCCGTGCCTGATCCCCCATCCCCGGGGTTCCCAAGGGATTAGGCATCCCACTTCCCCTCCGGGGTCTCTCTGGTCACTATGCCCCTCTTCCAGTCCCCTCTGTCCCCGTCTCCGAGGCTGTGGGTCCGCGGTGCCCCCCGAGAGGGGCCCTGCCCGGCCGGCACCGGTCGCCGCCGGCTGCTGAGGGCCCAGTGCCCGGTGTCGGGGCAGGCCGGGCCGCTCTGACTTCGCCGCTCAGGAATCTCCTGGCCGCGACGGGCCAGGGTTGTGCAACCTGCGACCGCCCCCGGCCGCCCCCGCCCCGGCCCCGCGGGCCGCGCTCAGTCCCCGCCGCGCCGGCCCCACTCCGCTCCGCGAACGTCCCGTGGTCCTCCCGTGCATCGGCGGCGGGACGGGGGGGCGCGGGAGGGTGGGACGGGACGGCGGCTGCCGAGCACACAGATGCGGCGGGATGAGCCCGGCGGGGGCTGGCCCTGAGCGGCCCCGCCGGGAGGGCAGGTGAGGGGCTGGGGGGCGGGGGGCAGGATGGGGGGATCAGACGGGGGGAGGTCCCCCACCGTTCCCACTGCCCGAGAAGGAGCCGTTCGGCGCCCGCCCCCCCGAACAGTAAGAGTTGATGTGCGGCGAGCTGCATCCTGCATGTGAGCTCCTACTGCCCCGGGAGGCGGGCCGCTCCCGACGGGACCCCCGCCGCCCCGCCTCCGCCGCCTCGAGGATCCCCGCGGGTGGGGGCGTGGGGGGAGCCGGTGCTGCCCGCGGTGCGAGTCCGCCTGTCCCGGCGACCATGGCTGTAGACTGTTACCCCCCCAGCGGCACAGTAACAATCTAAAGCCACGGTCGCCCGGGCGGCGTCGGAGGGGGGGGTACCGAGAGGGGTTGGGGGGGACAGCCGGTGCCTTGGAGACGGCGAGGAGGCGGCTCCGCCACCGCACCGGCGGAGCGGGGCGGGGGGGGCCGGTGCTTGGGGGTGGAATGTCGGTAGCATCGGCAGCATCGGTAGCATCCACCCACGCCCCTCCCCGCCCCCTGCCCTCCCACGCGTGTCCACCCCGCCGGGGAGTCCCCCCCTACCTGGGCTGCAGCGGGAAGGCGGGGGGGCGTCCGCCCTGGGGGGGTCGGTGTCTGCGGGGGGGAAGAGAGAGCGGGGTCAGGCGGGCACCGGGACACCCCCCCATCCTCGCCCCTTCCCGCCTTCCACCGCCCCACCGTCGGGGCGCGCTCCCCGACGGCTCAGCACCACGGACAGCGCCCGCCCCCCCAGCGCTGCGGCGGGGCCGGGGCCGGTGCAGGGCCGGTGCCGGCGGTGGGTCATGCTTCAGTAGCCATGACTGTAGACTGTTACTGTCCTGTCCCTACGCAGCAGTAAGCAGTCTAGAGCCAAGGTGCCGACGCGCTGACTCGGGCTCTCCTGGACGGGATCTCCGCGCTCTTTTGATGCACCGGGATGAAGGCGATGGACCCCCCCGGGCTGCGGAGCTGGCAGCACTCGAGCGGGGGGGACCGGGGTGCGAGGGAACCCGAGGGAGGCGGTGGTGCAGGGTGCTGGGCACGGCGGCACCGCGGGATGGGGTTGGAGGGGTCCCGTCAGTGATGGATGCGGTAAGGGGGGACAGCAGGGACCGGTGTCACCGCAGCGCGGACACACACACAAGCACCACACAGGGATGCGCTTCCCCACCTCTCCCCGCCTCCCCCCCACCCCCAGCCCCCGCAAGGCGCGGGCGGCCGGTCCCGCCGTGCGCCCCCCCCGGGGCGGCCCCGCGCTCAGCCCCCGCCCCCGCGGACCGCCCCCGCCGGCGCCGCGCCCGGCCCCACCGCCCCCGCCGCCCCCCGCTCCCGGCCCGCACGTGGGGCTGCGACAGGCGGCACCGCGCCTCCCCCGCCCGCCGCAGAACTGCCCCCCCGCACCGGTGTCCCGGTCCCCCCCCCGCTCCGCCCCCCACCACCCCCCTCGGGGGCGGGCAGGTGTAGCGCCCGGTGCCGCGGGGCTCCGCTACCCCCTCCCGCCCCCTCACCGGGCTCCGTCCCCGCTTACCTGGGGGCCAGCCCAGCCGGTGCCTTACCTCCTGCGGGCTCCCGCGGCTGCCGGGCCGGGCAGGGGCCCCGCGGCTCCCGGCGGGGCCGGCGCCGGTGTCGGTGCTGCGCTGTCCGCAGCGCGCGGGGCTTTTATAGGATCGGGCTCGTAGTAACGGGGATCTCGGCTCATTCATAGAAAAGCATCAACCTACACAATGACGTGAGCGCTACGTCAGCGAGGAAATTTAGGGAACGGGAAGACGCTACTATTTATATCGGCGCGGGGGGAGGACAGCGGCCCGGAGCCGGGCAGGGGGTCCGGGATGCAACGGGACCCCGGTCCCCCCTGGCTCCCCCGCGCCCCTCCCCTGTCCGGCGCCCGGTCCTCGAGATGCACAGTGGAGCAGCATCCAGCACCCCACATCCCTTCTCCATCTGCAACCAGACCCAGGGGCTGTGCACCCACTGAAATGCAAGCAGAGGGTCCCTGAGGTTCCCTGAGGGCTGCCGAGTGGGACATTCCCTTGTCCCCATTCCGAGGTGTCCATCCAGGCACCCACAGGAGTCTAGAGCCCAAGACCCTTTGCCCCAAGACCACCCCACTGGGACAGAGTGTGGCTCCATCCTGGCCTCGTGGCAGCCCCACGGGGCTGGTGTTTTGGGGCTATCTGAGCCCCCCATCATGGGAAGGGGTTGCACAGGGGTCCCCATACCTGGGCACCAGCCTGGGGGTGCCCCCTGTCCACCTGCACCCCCACCTACAGCGATGTCCTGAGCAGTACCTCTCACATGGTCCCCCATAAGAACCCCTGTCCTTCCAGTGTCACGAGCACCCATGGGTGTCAGTCCTGCAGGAGGATGTCCAGCAAAAAGTGGTGGTGATATGGGTGAGTTTAGAATACATGGGGGGTCACCCCACTGCAGCACCTTGCTGCCCTGACCCCTTGCTCCTGACAGGTGTCCCACCAACGCTTCATCCCCCAAAAGCCATTGGTGCCACAGAGACAGGTGGAAATAATTTGTCCTCCCCCCACCCCATCCCAAGTGTCAGCACTCCCCATGATGGGCCTAGAGTCGTATCCAGGGGGATTTGAGCGGGGGTCCTTCCTCCCCCTTGTGCATCCGTCCGTCCATCCATTCATGCATCCCCCCCACTCCTGCTGGAGCCGTCTGACCTCACTCTGCTCTGGCGAAGCATCACACCGGTCGCCACAGCAACAGCGGCGTTGTCATTGACAGCAGCATCCGCGCCCGCCAGCATCCGCCGCTGCGCAAGGCCGCACGCTGCTGCAAGGCCACACGCTGCCACGGGGGGCTCAAGCCACAGCCCCCCCCGATACCCCCCTTATTGCTCACTTACACCCCCAATTACCTGCAGAGTGCTTCAGGCAGTTAACACCCCCAGCCCCACCAGCATCTCCCCATCCTCCTCCAATCACCCAGCTTAAGTTGCTGCCACCCCCCTAGAACCCCCCGAAAGCACCTTACCCCCCCC
>NW_020955469.1:229574-367820 GCF_003031625.1 Empidonax traillii | reverse complement strand
CGGGGCTCTCCGGTTCGGGTAGGGGAGGGGGGGAATCGCTGCCGCAGCGCTCCCCGCCGCAACCGTGACTCAGCCCCGGGATTAGTCAGCAACCGGGGCCGGCCCACCAGCAACCGGCTGCGCAGCTCCACCGCTCCTCTGGGGGCCGCGACCCCCTCCACTCCCCGTCCCGGTACCTCGAAGGGCACAAGGTCGTGTCGGGGGACCTGGACGGGGAGTGGGGGGTTCGCGGCCCCCGGGAAGGCGGGGGGAGGGGGGGAATGGGGGGGGGATGTCGCATCCCGGAGCGTGGCCCGTTGCTGCCATCTCGTGGGCTTCCCACCAGTGGCTATAGCCGTGTCCCTGTCGCGGGGGAGGGGGTATAGAGGGGGCTCGGTGTTGGGGATGGGGAGGGTAGGTCACTGCTGGGGCTTGGAAGGGTGGGAAGGTGGTGGTCGATGAGGGCTGTTGAAGGAGGAAAGGGTGTTACCACCCCTCGAACATCACCCGAGAGGGAAGGGGTGCATCATCACCGCATAGAACAGGGGGTCTTCACCTGCCTAAGCATCACCCCACAAAGAAGAGGTCTTACTGCTCTGTGACGCATCACTTCAAAGGAAAGGGGGTCTCATCACCTCTGCCCCCAAACATCACCCCACTGGAAGTGTTCCTCACCCTGCTTGAGCACCATTCCCACGAGGAAGTGGCCCCACTACCCCATGATGCCTCACCTCAAAGGCAAGGCGTCCCATCACCCCATCAAGGATCACCCCACAAGGAAGGGGTCCCACTGCCCCACAAAATATCACATTGCAGGGGTGGGTCCCCTTTTTTAACTGACAATTTCCCCACAATTAAGGGGTCCCACTGACCTGTGAAGTGTCATCCCACAGAGAAGGGGTCTCATCACCTGTTCCCCCAAATATCACCCCACTGGAAGTGTCTCTCACCCAACCCGAGCATTATCGCACAAGGAAGAGGTCCTGCTGCCCCATGAGGAATCACCCATAAGGGAAGGGGTCCCATCGTTTCGCCAAGCATCACTCTGCAGGGATGGGATCCTCACCTGCCTGCAGAGAAGGGTTTCCACCACCCCATCAGGCATCACCCCACAAGGTTTTGCTCCACAAAACATCACCCTTCAGGGATGAGTGCTTTTGTCTCCCCAAACATCTCCCCATAAGGGGTCCCACTACCCCTCTCCAGCTGTCAGGGACCTCACAAAGTTCAACAAGGGGGATTGCAAAGCCCTGGGGAGGAAGAGTCATGTGCTCTGAGATATCTAGGTGGTCGCCTGGCTGGATAGCAGCTCGAGGGAAAAGCCCCTGAGGGTCCTGGTGGACACCAAGTTGACCAAGTGTTCATGTGAGGAAGGAGGGGAATGGTGTCCTGGTCTGTATCAGGAAGAGCATTAACAGCAGGGAGAGGATCCTTCTGCTCTGCTCAGTGCTGGGGAGGCCACTCCTGGAGTGCTGGGTCCAGTTCTGGGCTCCCCAGTATGAGAGAGATGTGGACATACTGAAGAGAGTCCAGTGAAGGACCACTAAGATTAAAGGACTGGAGCATCTCCCCAGTGCTGAGGCAGAGACTGGGGACTGCCTGGAGAAGAGAAGGCTCCAGAGACCTGATCAGTGTGTGTACACATCCCTGGAGGGAGGATGTGGAAAGGACAGAGGCAGGCTCAGCTCCGTGGTGCCCAGTGCCTGGAGCAGGGCTGATGGGCACAGACTGACTCACACGGCTTCCTCTGACCATCAGGGAACATTTTTCTGCTGTGAGGGGAGCCCTGGCATGGGCTGCTTGGGGAGGTGCTGGAGTTCTTTAAGATATCCAAAAGCCATCTGGGCACAGTCCTGGACAATGAAGCAGCAGTCCTGGCCCTGGAGCAGAGGGTCAGGTGATGACCTCCTGGGGTCCCTCTGAACTTCAACCCCTGTTTGATTCTGTCTCTTGTGCACCCGAACACCCCTCTACAAAGAAGGGTCCCTCTGAGCCATGAAATACCACCTTCCAGGGATGGGTGCCCTTGTCTGATCAAGCATCACACTGCAAGAAAGGGTCCCCTCAGTGTCACCCCATACGGAAGAGGTCCCATTAAGCATTCCTACACAGAAGAGGGCCCCCCACCCACCTGAACATCACTCCAAAGGGAAGGGGTACCATTGCCCACCCAGATTATGAAGCAGAGAGCTACCACCTCCAGCCTGGCCACCCTGACTGAAGGGGGAGACTGAGGTGTGCTGGAGGGGATCTGCCTTTCCTGCCTCCTCGCAGAGATCCTCTCGTGTTGTGAGGCACTGGGCACCCTGGGAGCATCTGGAAGTGTCCTGTGGCTACCCCCAGCCTTGTGTCACAGCAGGCAGGGCTCCATGCAGACTCCCCCACAGCCCTGCCTAACTCTGGGAGCAGCACTGGGGGCGGGCAGCACCGATCCGCTCTCAGCCCGGAGCAGCTCAGCGCTGTCACGAGTTTCACGGCCTCAGCCCAGCCCAGGTGGAGGGGACACGCATCCCCCTGCACACCCAGGGGGCGCCGCGCTGGGGGCTGCCCTACCCCGGCACCGCCGGGGAAATGAAGTGCGAGCTGCCAGCGGGGGCTGCAGGCTCCTGGCGGTGCCGGATGCGGCCCGGCTGGCCAACGCGCCGTAATCGAAGACATGTGTGTGGGCTTTGGGGAGAGGCTGCGCTGGGAAACAGGGCCCTGCAGAGACCGGGGGGCTGTATCCTGTCCAAAAGCCCAGGTCCCACATGAAGCCAGGCATGCGAACGCGATCCAAACCACAGCTGGATTTGAACCGAATCTCCCAGCATCTGGGCTAATTTGCTGCAACTTTGATTGATCGTGGGGAGGGGGCACAGGCGGGAGACGCTCCAGCTCAGACCTCCCAACAGAGCCAATGACTTAACCAGAGCTGGTTCCAATCTGCTCAGCACATTGAGGCGAAAATGCCCCTTTCCCTGCGCGCTCCCGGTTGCCGGCGCTGGCTCTGCTTGCGATCCCGCGGCCCGGCCGTTCCTGTCCCTCAGGGCTGGACATCGGCTACATTTCCCTGGGGAGACTCAGGAGGTTTTGGGAGTCTCTGGGTGCAGAACGCTGGGTCAGGCTGTCTTATTGGGATCCCTCCAGAAGGCTGAGCTGGACATGATGGGGGATTACTAGTTCAATCAACCCCCCTCCACCTGCCCCAAACCCCTGCGGGCACCGATCCACCCCCCTGCGCTTCTGGGAGAGGCCGGGAATGGGAGAGGAGCTGTAAAAGAGGGTGGAAAAGGTGAAGGTTTTTCCATTCCCCCACCTCGGTCGCTGCCCCCAGGGCTCGGCGTCACTCAGCAGGTAGCTGGGGCAGCCCGGGGTCCCGGCCGGCCCCGGGGGACGCAGCTGTCTGGGAGCCGCTCGCTGCCGTGATTTATGCAGCTCAGCCCCATAAATTACCGGGACGGAGCCCGCGGGAGCCATCGCTCACAGCGACGTCCAGAGCTCGCTGCCAGAACCTGAAACACTTCCAGCCGTTAATTGAAGAGAGGAAAAAAAAAAAAAAAAAAAAAAAAAAAAAAAAAAAAAAAAAAAAAAAAAAAAAAAAAAAAAAAAAAAAAAAAAAAAGAGAGGGGGGAGAAATTAGTGCCCGGGGAGTTGGGATTAAACCACGGCTCTTACGAGGGTCGCCCACGTCCCGCTCCCAGGATCTCTGTGCTTCCTGTGGGCACAAACCCAGGATGGGGAGCAGGGAGGGGGATTTCTGAGCTGATGCCTGGGATGAGCTCGCAGCAGGGTCCCCATGGGCAGTGACACTCCACCCCGGTCCCGAGGGTGGTGTTTCCGTAGTGAGCTTGGGACACCCTGGATCTGATGCGAATCTGAGGACAAGTTCCAGGTGAGTGATGCTGAGTCGTGAGGGCAACGGCTACCACCACCCTGCACCCTCCCTGCCAGTACCCACACTTTTTACTCCCAAATTCAGGCCTGGGGACCTCACACTGGCTCCCTCTCACCAAGGGACCAGGACTATGGAGTGAAACCCCAACACCATCGGGGGTGGCTCAAGCTGGGAGAGATGGCCAGTGCTCAGGGTGCCTTGCTCAGGTCGGAGGGTGCCAGCGGGACCTCCCCGGATTAGCGGCCGTCCCGGAGAAGCCCATCACGACGCTTTGCTGTACCAGGAGGTTGTGCAAGAGGCTGCGGCTGTGAGAAAGGAGAAGTGAAAGTGTGAAGCGAGAGGCGGCTCCCCCCGCGCCAACGGGGGGTACCCCAGGCTGCACCCCCAGCAGCCTTTTCTGGGGCGGCTGGAGGGATGAAGCGAGGGGGAAACGTGGCGCTTCCTCCTCCTCATTCTTCTCCACCTCCTCATCCCAAACCACCGCAAGCCCCCAGCCCACCCTGAGCCGCCGCCACTGCACATCTGGGCACCAGCGCTGCGGGCCCCCCCCGCTTTCTGCCCTCCCCCACCAACAGAAAATTAGGGCCGGCTGCCTTCTCCTCTCCTCCTCCAAACCCTTCTCGACATCACCACCACCCCTTGAGATCCCCTCTAAGCACCCCAAAATGATAGCACCCACTTCAGCTCTCCCACCCACTGGGTGCTATCCCCACCCTCCCGTTATGTATCAGCACCAATCTCTCGGGTGGGGCAGCGAGCAGGGCCCCCTCCACTTCATCCTTGCCCACCGTCCGCCCCGTCGGGTCCCACCTGCGCGGGGAGGAGCCGCCTCCGGTAACCGGCGGGGGTGGAGCGCACCGGGAGCCGCTAGATGGCGCCCTACGAGCGGTACCGACGGGGGGGACACCTCGGCCTTGGCCCGGGTACACCCCGGGGCCCCCCCATTTCGGGGTTCCAGGCCCCCCCCTCCTCCGGTGTTTCTCCTGGCAAAGGGAGATGTCCTAGGGAGGGAGACCCCCGAGGGGGCGGTCGTGGTGCGGCGGGAGGAGACCGGGAGGGGGGAGAAACCAGGCTGGGAGGAGGAGGAGGAGACCGGGATGGGGAGGGAGGGGTGTGTAAAGGGGGGGGCCCGGCTTGTCGGTGCCCCGCCCGGGATGGGAGGAGGAAAACCTCCCGCCGTCCCTTTAACAGCCAGCGGCGCTGCTCGGAGTTCAGGCCGGGGTCAGGGGGAGTTCGCAGCCCGGGTTTCACCTCCGAGCTGGCGGCGTCGGGAACCCCGAGGAACCGCTGCTGCTTCTTCCACAACCACCTCTTCCTCCTCCTCCCGTTCCGTAGGACCGACCAGGAGCGCGGGGTATGGAGGAAGAGAAGCAGCAGAGGAAGAGGAGGGTGGAGGGGAGCAGCAACCGGCGGCGGCCCCCCAGGGGCTGAGCCATGAGAGTTCACCGAGACCTCAGCTGGTTGGCGGAGGCCACCGGGCGCCCAGGTAAAAAGAGGAGGGGAATACCCCAAAAAGTGGGGGAAATCAGCCCAAAAAGCAGCTCCGCTGGCGCTTGGCTTTACGCACCTGGGCGGGGGGCACCGGCACCGGAACGGAGGCGGGGAGGGGAGGTCCCGCTCCCCCTCCCCCAGAGCGTCCCCCCGCTCACCTCGAGGGGGGGGAGAGGAAACGGGGGCGGGGGGCGCCCGGGGGGTCCGGTCGGCCGCCTCCCGGGACCGGGGCGCATAAGAGGCGGGGAGGCGCGGCGGGGAGCGGGGCAGCCGTGGGGCGCAGGGAACAGCGGGCGGGTGGCGGGCACCCGCTCGGTGTGTTCCCCCCCGCGTTTCCCCGGCAGGTGGGAGCGGGGTCGCGGGGTCCCGGGGCTGACGGGGCCGGGGCGCGGCGCTGGCGGCGGTGGCGGGTGATGTCACTTTCTCCAAAAACCCTCCGGGGGTTTTCGCCCCCCTCCCGCCCCCCCGACCCGCCGAGAAACGAGCCCCCATATAAGCGGTGGCACCGACCGGGCGGCCGCGCAGAGAGGCCGGGACGCCGTGGCGTGTGGGGCTGAGCCCCGACCCCCCCACACCCACCCACCCACCCACCCCGCGCGGTGGGTGAACCCCCCGACGTGCACGTCGATCCCCCCCACGCGTGGCGGTAGGCACGTGGGGCCGGTTGCGGCGCTGACGGGGCGGCCGGTGTGTTGCAGGGCGGCGGGCAAGGAGCGGGATGCTGGACGCCATGGAAGTGCCGAGCCACTCGCGGCAGCTGCTGCTGCAGCTGAACACGCAGCGCACCAAGGGCTTCCTGTGCGACGTGATCATCGTGGTGCAGAACGCGCTCTTCCGCGCACACAAGAACATCCTGGCAGCCAGCAGCGCCTACCTCAAGTCGCTGGTGGTCCATGACAACCTGCTCAACTTGGACCATGAGATGGTGAGCCCTGGCATCTTCCGCCTCATCCTCGACTTCATCTACACCGGCCGCCTGGCTGAGTGCGAGCCGGGCAGCGAGCAGAGCCTGGGCGCCGTGCTGGCCGCTGCCAGCTACCTCCAGATCCCCGGTTTGGTGGCCCTTTGCAAGAAGAAGCTGAAGCGCAGCGGCAAGTACTGCCACCTGCGTGGGGGCTACGCGCCCTACAAGCTGGGGCGCGGGCTGCGCGCCGCCACGCCGGTCATTCAGGCTTGCTACTCGGGGACGCCGCGGCCTGTGGACTTGCCGCCCGTGGAGCCAGCAGCGCCACTCAACACGCAGTGTGGGGAGCTGTATGCCTCAGCCGCCCAGGGCACCCCGCTGCACCCCCACGGGCTGTGCCCACCCGAGCGCCACTGCTCTCCACCCTGTGGCCTTGACCTCTCCAAGAAAAGCCCCACTGGCCCCTCCGCCCAGCTCCTGCCCACTGACCGCCTGCTGCCCGGTGAGCCCCGCGAGCCCTCGTTACCCCCACGGCACGACAGCCCCCCCGTCAGCGCTGGCCTCCTGGCCAGCCACGCCGCTGCCTACAAGGACTCCCCACCGAGCGGTGAGCCGGGGGGACACCCCCACGCCCCTGACCCCTTCCGCAGCACGCCACCCTGTGCAGAGCCCCCGCTGCCCCGTGCTGACGGGCGTGAGCTGATGTACCGCTGGATGAAGCATGAGCCCCTGGGTCCCTACCTGGATGAGGGGGAGGCGGAAAAGGAGCTGGAGCGGGAGGAAAAGGCCGAGTCACCGCCTGCGGCACCACAGCCCCGTTACCCCAGTGTGGAGAGCAATGACCTGGAGCCTGATAACAGCACGAGTGAGGAGACGGGCAGCAGCGAGGGCCCCTCACCTGGCGACGCACTGGACCGCTACTGCAACCACCTGGGCTACGAGCCGGAGAGCCTGGGAGACAACCTGTATGTCTGCATCCCCTGTGGCAAGGGCTTCCCCAGCTCCGAGCAGCTCAACGCCCATGTGGAGGCCCACAACGAAGAGGAGCTCTATCACAAGGCGGCAGCTGAGCAGGCCGTGCCCTTCCTGGACAAAGGTGGCCCGGGGCTGGGTGACATCCTGAGGCCCTACCGCTGCTCCTCCTGCGACAAGTCCTACAAGGACCCTGCCACGCTGCGGCAGCACGAGAAGACGCACTGGCTGACGCGCCCCTACCCCTGCACCATCTGCGGCAAGAAGTTCACGCAACGTGGCACCATGACCCGCCACATGCGCAGCCACCTCGGCCTCAAGCCCTTCGCCTGCGATGCCTGTGGGATGCGCTTCACCCGCCAGTACCGCCTTACCGAGCACATGCGTATCCACTCGGGTGAGAAGCCCTACGAGTGCCAGGTGTGCGGCGGGAAGTTCGCCCAGCAGCGCAACCTCATCAGCCACATGAAGATGCACGCGGCCGGCCCCGACGGCAAAGCCAAGCTGGACTTCCCTGACAGCGTCTACGCCATGGCCCGCCTCACCGCTGACCAGCTGGGGCTCAAGCAGGAGAAGGCGGCCGAGCTGCTCTCCCACACCTCACACTTCCTCAGCGACCCCAAGGCCATGGAGAGCCTCTACCCGCTGGCCAAGTTCACGGCCGAGCACCTGGGACTGAGCCAGGACAAGGCGGCCGAGGTGCTGGCTCAGGCTCCGCACCTGCACGCTGAGGCCGCCCGGACCATAGAGCGATACTCACCCCCCTAGCCCCGGCCCGGCCGGGGGGCTGGGGGGCCAACTGGGCTCCCCTCGCTGCCCCGAGTGGAGCTGGGGGGGGGCGAGAGGCTGCGGGCGCTCGTCCCCTGGCGCTGCCGACGGCCCCGGAGAACTCGCTCGTAACAAAGGTCCCGTGACAGCTGCTCTGGGATGGATGGACGGCGTGTCCCGCGACCAGCGCCCCGGCTTGCCTGGGAGAAGCCGATAATTCAGGGACTGACCTCGCTGCACGACCGCCCCTCGCCGAGGGGGGATGCCTGGCCCCGGCAGCGGGCGGGAGCGACGCACAAGCTGTGAGGCCGGGCTGCGCCCCGAGGCTTTGGAGGACATGAGCCCGCTCCTTACCTCAGGGCTGCCCCCGGGCGAGGGGACACCCGCGGCAGCCGCCGCGTCACCCCGGCCCCACGGTGGGACCCGCCGGCGCTCAGCTCTGCCGTGACGGGACCCGGACTGTGAGTAGTTCATCCGTCGTGGCTGGAGCGACGCCTCCGTCCTGAGTGGGAGAGGCCAGCACTAGGCTGGGGGGTGTGTGTGCCGGACCACCGCCCGGGGCCACGCCGGGGGCTCGGGGACAGACTGACAGAGAGGGACGGTGGGGTCTGAGCAGCAGGCGGGGGGCCGGGGGTGGCGGTCGAGTCCATGCTGGGGAGGTCGGGGAATCGCGATGCTCCTCGCCCCGGGGCAAGCACTGACCTTCCATCCCGAGCCCAGGGGCTCGGTCGGCGGCCCTCCGTGTTCTCGGGAGGTGGGGCAGGGCCTGTCCCAGACTGAGCCCCTGGGCCCTGCCCCAGCTGGTGCCGCACCATCAGGGATACCCAGGGGGGCCCCGGGACCCGGCGGCTTCGCCCTCGGGCGACCACTCGCCTTGATTATTTTTTTATTTTTTTTTATTTTTTGCCAAAGACGCCCGTCCCCAGCGCGGCCGGGCCGGGCCGGGGGGTCCATGACAAAGACAAAGCGGTCTCTGGTTTGTCAGCTACGGGAGGTGGGCAGGGGCTGCGGGAGGGGGCCGGGAGGCAGAGCCCAGGGGAAATGCATGACCTTGGGCCGAGTCCTCTCCAGGCACCCCGTGCCACCACCGCACCCCCTCTCCCACCTTCTGCTCGGTGTGGGCAGAGTCCCCCCAGCCTTCACACCCCCGGCCCGTGCCATGACCCCTCCGCTGGGGCTAATGTGAAGCTTCACCCTCCCCTCCCGAGCCCCCTCCTCTCCTTTGCACACGAGGCCCCGGGCGGCCACCAGCATGACTGTCCTTGGCCTCGCAGCCACTGTGCCTTAGCCTGAGCTGGCCACTCCTGCCCAGTTGCCCCCCGGGGCTGTCCT
The DNA here is from genome assembly GCF_003031625.1 of Empidonax traillii. Classification (NCBI taxonomy): domain Eukaryota; kingdom Metazoa; phylum Chordata; class Aves; order Passeriformes; family Tyrannidae; genus Empidonax; species Empidonax traillii. The sequence continues at coordinate 358,500 of NW_020955469.1, read as the reverse complement.
GGTCCCCGAGGGCTGGTGGTGTCCCCCGGAGCTGCCGCGGGGTGACTGGTGGTGGTGGCAGCACCCAAAGCACAGCTGGCAGTGCCCAGCAGGGCCCCGGCCTCCCTGTATCACGTCCATTTGTACACGGGCTCCTTGCCCTTTTTTTTTCTATAGTCGAAATGGAATGAGCAATAAAGTGACATTAACATGCGTGGCCTCACATCCTTCTCTGGGGGGAGACCTGGCTGGTGCTGAGCAGGGCTGAGAGGTGACCCCGGGGGGTCTGTGGGTGACCTGATCTGGTCTGCTCAGAGCCCCTCGGCTGGGGGGCAGCAGCAGCCGCAGGTGGGACAGAGCTGTGGTCGTCCTTGCAAGCAGGAATGTGTCCCGCTGCCATCTGTCGCCAGTGGCCCCCACCCCAACTTCAGCAGCAACTCGCCTGCCGACAGCAAATGACACACCAGGCTGCACAGACACGTCTTTATTACTAAAAATTATTAAAACCAACTTAACAAAATAGCCCGAAAATGGATGCTGCCCCAAGACACAGGCTCCCAGGAGCCTGGCAGGGATGGCGCCAGGCACGGGCTCCGCTCACTTTTGTGCCAGTTTGGTCTGGTGGCACCGAGCCTGTCCCACCGCTGAGCCCATGACACACTGAAAGGAATCAACATCTGGCAGAGCCACAGGGCCTTCAAAGCTGGTGGTGCCTCAGGAAGAGCCTCGGAAAGCAGTGCTGGGGTAGCCCCATTAGAAAACAAACACTGAAACACAACTGATGTGGAGGAGAAGGCAAAGTCTCTGCCATGCTGACAGCTGCGGGCACGGAACCAGGACATGGGTGCTGGGTGTGCCATGGCCCTGGGTGGGCTCACGATGGCTCTGTGTGCCCCACAGCAGCCGTGGGCACCCCAAAGTCTCTGTGGGCCAGGCCCTGCCCTGCAGCACAGACCCTCTGCCCGGTGTCTGGAGGCTGGGGCACTCCTCTGGCACAGGTTAGCCAGCACAACTCCATCACTGCTGAGGCTCCGACCCTGGCGCTGGCCCTCGCTGTGAGGCTGGGCAGCTGGCACGGGGGTAACTGGGCTTTCTGACGCAGACACTATGCTTGAGCCACCCACGCAGGAAAGGAAAAGCGCTGGGTTCCATCCTGCTGCTTCCTCTGCCACCTTTGATGCTTCCCTCCCACGGCCATGGCGCCCCAGCAGGGACTGGGGACAGCCTTGGGGTCGCTCCCACCCTTGGCTCATGGGACTGGGACTTTACAGAGCTCCAGAGGCTCCAGTTCAAGGGTTAATGCTCCCTCTTAGCTTCTGTATCTGGTGTGTCACTGGGGACGGGACGCTTGGTGATGGGATAACATGGGGTGTGGTGGGCTTAACAGCACCCGAACCCCAGATCCCAGTGTGGAATGACCCAGGGACAAGGCAATGGCTCCATCCATGGGGCATCTTGGGAGGGGATCCTCTCAACTGGGCAAGTAATGAGAGGCTGAGTGCTGCCCTGGCCCTCTCTAGCTCTGCCCAGCCCTGCAGCCATGGGCAGAAGCCGCATCCCACATGGAAGAGGAGCCTGTGGCAATGTACGGAGACACAGAACCTGTGGGACAGCTGCTCCTGGAGTCCTTGCAGAATTTTGTTAGCCTCACTTTGAATCTTAGGTCAAAAGCGTGCCGAAAGGTAGCAGGGTGGGACTAAGGGGTCTGGGGGAGAAGGGAAGGGGCAGGTAACGGCTGGGGTGGGCACGGGATCAGAACAAAGCAGCTGTGGGAGATTGGGGGTGTTCAAAGCCTCCCCCAGCAAAGCAGGCAGGCCACACACCTGAAAACTAACCTACACTGAAGAATGAAACTCAACAAGCAAATCCTGCACAAGGGAGAGGACAAGCCCCTCTGCAAGCAGCACCCCTGTGTGGGGTGGCACAAGGTGGGGAAGGGGCTGGAGGCCTGGGGCTGTCTGGGCCACGCAGGATGAACAGGCTGGGGCAGGAGGGAACCTGCCCTTGAAGTCCACGGCCTCTCCAAGGGGCACAGGCTAGACTAAGCAATCCCAAAGTCTGTGCCGGTGTGTCCCCAATCTCTGCCCTACGCAGCCTACAAACCCAAAGAGCCACCAACGCGTGACTCGAACTCTCTGCACCCAAGCAAACCAAGCAAAAGGCTGACGATCCAGCACGGGGCTCACCCAAAGCTTCCCTCGCCAGCAGGGCTCGCCAGCTCCGCACTGGCACTGCCCAAAGGCTGGCGGGACCCTCAACGGCCCAGCCTCCACGTGAACCATCCACAGCAATGACCTTCCCGGCTGGTCTGCCCTCGGGGGGCCCTTCGCAGCACGGCCATTCTGGGGTGGGTTGAAGACGTGGCGTTTATTGTTCGTGGTGGGCTGGCGGCGGTGGCGGCGCGGCGAGGCCGCCGCTGAAGCCGGGCTCCCACCGTAACAGGCTGCGTGACTCGCTCAGGGGCCGTCGGCCCCGCTCGGCCCCCTCAGCCTTCCTGGGCCCACTTGAGAAAGGTGGGGATGTCCCGCACCGGCACGTTGCGGGTCAGCGCTTTGACTCGCAGGTTCCTGTCGTCCGTCAGCAAAACCACTTCCCTGAGCAAACGGATGGGATCGTCTGCAATGTAGACAGAGAGAGAGAGTGAAGAGCAGACCTGCCTGCTCTGCTCCAGCCCTTGCACCCACCCCACGGTGTGTCCCCCCACCTTCCTTGCTAACAACTCGCTACTCCCTGCCAGGGCTTCCTGGTGTGGCTCAGAGACTGCCCTTCATCCCACAGGCCGTCTGCTCCCCACACCGTGCTGCCCCAGGGATGATTTGTGATCTCTGCCTGCTGCCCGCTGCCCACGTGGGGTGGTGGACCGGCCACAGGCTGGGAAGAGGAGGTCCCTGCTTGACCCAGGCCAGGAAGACGGCCCGCGACCCTGGTTCCAGCAGGAAGCTGGTGCTATTATTCTGTTGATCTCATTATAAGATCTAAAGCCACCCCTTATTTTTTGTGGAGCTTTTTTGGAGTCGCCACTGACACTGAGGCGTTTCTGGATGGGGCTCAGACAGCCAGAGAGAGCTGATGCCTGAGAAATATCCAAAGGGATCTTGCCCCCAGATGGATGAGCTGCCCCGCACGCAACGTGCCGGGTGGGGATGTGGGAGCCACGCTTACGTGTGTGCGAGGCAGGGGAAGCATATGGGGTATGTGTAAGCAGCTGGGTCCTGTGACCAGAGTACTGTTCCTATGAGCACAGGAAACACAGTGCCTCCGAGCCAGGACGGGAATGGAAAAAACAGAGTTTATGGGAGCCCAACATGGGCCCAGATTGGCTGCGCAGGGAGCGGCAGGACGAGGGGAAGGGGAGGGTGGCCAGGAATGCGGGCTACGGTCACAGTGTTGGGGCTAAGGATGGTGGGGCCAGCACCTGGCTGGCCCGTGCCAGGAGGAAGGGGATTAGGGGATCAGTGGGAAGGCAGGCAGGGGACTGAGGGCTGCTGAGAGCGGGACTGGGAGGTTTTGTGCGGACACTTTAAGAAATGTGTAACAATAAACATCCTCTGCTCCGTGCTGGTGACGCGCCTCCTTGTTACAAACCAGAGGCTGTCAGCTTGTCAGGCCCCATTCCCCATAATCCACATGATTTCAAAATTCAGCATCATTTGCACATAAACATTTGGTGACGGTTTCTCTGTGAATCTGACAAGTTAAGCTGCTAAGAATTCGCACTGACAAATGCGGGTTGATTTCTTGGGCAGCTGCTGATGCGATTCCCATCCCCGCCGCCCTGGCAACAGCCTGGGGGCTGTCTGGTCCCAGAACACGAGGCCCATGCCAACCAGGAATTGGGAGGGAAAAGAGCCCTGGACAGAAGGCATCAGGGGGAGCGGGGAGGAGGGGTTTTCTGGCCCTTTGTCACCACAAAAATGGCTCTGCGGACATTTATGGTGGATTTGTCACAGGCTGGGGCATCCCCAAAGTGCTGTGAGGTGCACATTTGGCAATGAGGTGGGAGGGCCACAGCCTAGGGCTGACCGGAGGCAGGAGGTGGCACCTTGGTGTTGAAAGAGGCAAAATGCAGGAGAGAACAGATCCAAGAGCCATGAAAGAGAAACTGGAAGAGTCTGTGGAATGCAACAGAGAAGGGACAAAGAGGATGTGAGGATATTCTACCTTTGTTGGAGGGCATGAAATCCTTGGCCTTGTCATTGCAATAGTGGAGGCAGCAGGACAGAATAAGGTCATCATTGTTTCCCTGGAAAAAAAAAAAGGGCAACGTTACCCTTGGCAGGGAAAACCCTGCACCCCCACCGCCATGACTGCTGCACCACCTCGAGACACCCCAACACAGCTCAGCAGAGAGCAGGGCCACTCTGACCTACAACAAGAGCTCAGCCACCTGAAAAGAGGGGGACAGAGGTACCTCCTGCCCAGAGCTCCTGGACCCCTGGGTCCCTGATTTTCCCCAAGGAGGTGGTGGCAAATAACTCAGTGTCCAGGATGCCCCTTACCTGCTGGCCAGTGGTGTCTTCACTGCGGAAGGAGATGGACTCCAGCTCGTTGCCTCGGCTGGTCAGAGCCCTCAGGCAGTTGTCCCTGCTCTCGAATCGCTCCTCCAGGAACTCGATGGACTTCCTGGCTCTCTCCTGCACTTGGCGGGCATAGCCCGCAGCCCGGTGCTCCATCTCTGGGCCCTTGGCCAGGCCATCCAGCTCGTTTATCACTTCAAACAGGAAGAGGAGGTACAGTTACTATGGGACAAGGTGCTCCCATGACCTGCTGCTGGAGCATGCAAGTTGCCAAGGCCTCAGGGCCGGGGCACTGGGAGCTGGCTCAGGAAATCTGGGTTCAGCTGCCGCAGTGTCCCTGTGCTCCTGGACTTGGCTGCGGGTCTGGAAAAGCTTTGCTGCCTTCCACCCCTGTGGGTCACCTGGCTCGGCACCGAGAGGGCAGGCACCTCGCCCCCGCAGTGCAACTGGTAAGGGCAACTGGTTCTGCTCTGTGAAACGCTGGGGAGCATTGCTGTGCCCCCCACCCCACGCTCCTGCATCATGATCAACGGCACGTCCGTGCCAGTGGGTGTCAGGAAACCCTGAACTCCTGCATCCTGCTCCTCCACCTCTGAGCACAGCGGTGGCTGGTGGCACCGTGCCTCCTGCCCGCGTGGCACTGCCTGGCTCTGCACTGTCCCACATGGAAAGCTTCTGCCCCGCTGCCGCAGGGCTGCACATGGGAACAGGAAGCAGGCAGTTCCCACCCTGGCACTATTTCCCACACAAATTCCAGCCCTGTTTTCCCACCTGAAGCCACCATTCCGTGCTCCTGGCAGGGAACACGCTCCTTTCAACACCTCACCCATCTGGCTTTGTGCATCTGTCCTGACTCGAGACGAGCTCGGAATCCAGGTGGATTCCCAGCCTGTTCACCTTAACTGGAACCTCTTGTACTGCTGCCAAGCAGGCAGGAACTCCAGCTGCTCCAGCCCCCTAAGCCCAAGGGACCTCAGAGCTCCCGGAGGGACCTACCCTCGGGTGCTGGGGCTGCTGGAAGAGCCGCTTTGTTGTGGAGTGAGCATGTGAGTGCGAGCAACAATGCTCGTGCACACATCTGGATGCATCCTTGTGTGTCCAGCCTTGCTGCTGGTGGCAAGGCTGGGCACACAAACGTGCACCCAGATGTGCAAACGAGTGTCCCTGCCTGTGATCGTGCACGGGGCTGCGTGTGCACGAAGCCGTGCGCGCGGGAGAGCTGGTGTGCACGTGTGCGCGGCGGAGCCTCTGCGCGCACAGTGTGTGTGTTTTAGCCATGGCTTCATTTCTGAAGATTGTTTCCGAGCTTGGAGCCAAGTCCTGAGTTCAAGTGGGAACTATGCATTCCTTGGGGGGTTCGGGGAGAGAGCTCGGGGTCTGAGGCCTCTCCCCAGTGCTGTGAATCACTGCCCGGGGAGCCTGTGTGATCGCTCTGTTCCATGGTGAGACTGGCACTCACTGTCTGGGTATTCCAATTAAATCTGCATGGAGTTGCTTTGCTCTTCCCTGGCTGGAGACTCCTCTTGCTACCGACCTGATGCTGCCATTTCCACACAATGCACGGCTGGGCCCGGGGTGGGGGGAGCCGTGCAAGAACGGAACATCAAACAGGAAAAGCTGGTATTCCCTCCCGAAATCCGCCTTCCTGCTTCCAAGCTAAACAGGCTTCAAAGGGGAGGCTTGTTTGTGCTTCTGCACCAGGCCTGGCTTCTCCATGGCGGGGTCAGGCTCGAGGAGCACGGAGCAGGTTAAAGAGCAAGAGAAACAAACCCAACGAGAAGCCGAGTGCTTAACCCCTTGCTGCATCCCCGGGAAGAGCAGGGAGGAATACCAGGGGAAGGGCACTGTGCCTGTCTCCAGTCTGGTGATGGTACATGGCACCAAGGTCTCTGTCTCCAGCAGCCACGGGCCCCTGGCTCACCCCAGGGGATGGCTTCCTCCTGCCCACACTGATGGCTTTCCTGAGGAACGAGGGGAAATGTGACCAACACTCGGTGTGGAAACGGAGTCTGTGTCTTTGGGGTGCTCTGGGGAGGTGGCAGCAGTGGGACATGAGTTACTCTGCCCCTTCTATGTTGGGTTGTGCAAGGAGGCAGCAGGGCAGGAGGGAACTGAAGGTGTTTAATCCTGCCTGAGGCAGGGCAAGCCAGGCTCCTTTGGCAGGTTGAGGGCAGCAGCATCTTGGACGGGGACAGGACCAGAGTCTTCAGCTCTCCTGCCGCCCCTGGTTAGGACTGACGGAGGAGCCTCACGGCAACCACAGGAGTGCACTGGGAGGCAGGGCCATGGCTCCAGGGCAAGTCCCAGCTCTCTCAGGTGTTAACACGCTCCACAGCCCCCAGGGCTGCCCAGGCTCTGCAGGTGCTGCTGACTGCCTTCCCTCTGCTTCCACACAAAGCCCTGGCACTGCGGTGCCAAGCCACGGAGCTCTCTGGCAGCTCCTGTGCTGAGCTGGGCAGGCATCCAGCCCTGCTCCTCTCACCCAGGGGTCTCATCCCCAGCCCCAGGAATCCCTTCTGATCCGGGCTGCTCACCCTGCAGGGAAGAGCAGCAGCTGGATGTTGGCTCTAGGGCAGGCAGAGATGTCTGCTGGACCTTAGGAGTTGAGAAGGAAGCTTGGAGGGCAGCACCCCTGCGTGCAGCAGGCCAGGAGTGCACCTCACTGCCTGGATGCTAGAGATGCCCATGGGACACAGCTGGCCCTGTGGATGGGGTGGGGCACAGACTGTGGATGGGATGGGGCAGCCTGTGGGCTCTGTGAGGCTCAGCCCCACTCCTGCCCTGGCCTTCCCTGCTGTCCTCAGGGATCCTCTGAGCGCCAGGCTGGCACCAGGATGTGCCAGGCGCCGGAGTGACACTGGCCGGAGGAACACTACCTCCAGCCCGGAGTGTGATCAAACAATCAGAGCAAAGGCATCTCACCAAATCCTCCCGCCACCCTGGGAGACCACCCAGCAGCACAGCCGTTATCTGCCAGGGTGAGTGTTTACCAATAACGGGAACCAGCTTGCTGTTTTACTGCGAGCTTTATAAGGATAAAAAGAAGGGCTGGGCTTGAGCAGCTCCAAGACAGAGGCCGGCCATTTGCTCAGGCTGCCTAAGCCCCTGCTCAGCTGGGATAAGCTATCTGCTCTGATTGTTTAACAATTCCTCCTCCTTGCTCCCTTCAAAATTCCCTCCAAATCCCATTTAACACCCATCTGCTTCTCCCAGCCCCCTGGCACCCCAAAAAGCACCGGGAGGAGAGGAGTTTGCTGAGTGCTGTGGGCAGAAGGCTGGCAGGAACGGAGAAAGATGACTGGGGCTGAAGGAATGCCAGCAACGACTGGGATGAGACAGGGCAGGACGAAGTCCCGTCCCACGGCATGAACCGACCAGCTCCAGACCACACAGGCGCTGTGGGCACGTGGGGCATCGAGAGAGGGAGACAGAATAGAGGAACAGGCCATGCCAGGAGAGAGAGGAAGCCCCCACCACAGCACCGCCCTACTCACCAATCAGGGGCACCACCAGGATGAACTTCCTGCAGTCCAGCAGTGTGACCAAGCTGCTGAGGTGGTCAATGAAACCATTGGTGTCTGGGACCAGGAAAACAGGTCTGATCTCCACCTCCATCTGCCTCATTTGACTCTGGTCTTTCAGCACGGCCTGGAGGAGAAGGAAGGACATATGGTGAGGAATGAGGATGTTAACCCCGTGACCTGTGAACCCTGAGAGCAGAAGATAAGCCTGGCTGACATGCACGCATCCATGTGAAGGAGACTGGGAGGAGGATGCATCCATCCCACCTGCACACCCCAAACACCAGCTCTTGCAGGCCCACAGTACACAGCAGGATGGCAAAAGCCTCCAAGAAAGTACTCTTCTAGGAAAACAACTCTGCCCAGGCTCTGGGACGAACTGGGACCAGCCTTGAAAATGGAGGGGTTTTGGGAACTGTCCCATTTGTGGGACTGGCAGTTGGCAGGACCATCTGCACCAGTGCCAAGAGACTGACCTTGACAGAGATCAGCAGGGAGAAAAGGGGACGGGAGGATGGGAGTTCTGGGGCTCCACAGAGAAAACAGCTCAAGGCGACAACAGCCAAAACAAACCAGTTTGGGACATACAAGTCCTGCCAACAGCATCCTAACACAGGGACCCCAAGCAGGCAGCCAGAGGTCTGTGGGGTGGAGAGCCTTGGCTGAGTATCTCCCTCGCTGTCCTACCACCTCCTGCACATGCCTTGCCTTTTCCGCTGCCATCCAGCTGGGAAACCGAGTGGGTTCCAGCCCTGAAAACTCACAGTGCTGTCCTTGGTTGAGCCCTTTGCATCCTCTGAAACCAAAGCTGCTCACACTCGCAGGGGGAGGGTCTGCTGGGGCTCCCTGCCTGCCCTCTGGGGCTGCACCTGGACCTCTGGACAACGCCAGTTGCCAAAACGGGACCCCAGAGCTCACGTATGACTTTCGAGGCTCTCGAAGGACTCAGGCTCTTTAGTAAGTCACAGGATTAAAAAACTCAGGATGCTATTCTAGTGCTTCCTCTACTTAAAAATAGCTTCCCTGGACTCGCTGATGTTTGTTGCCTCTAATAGGAACCGGTCACCCAAGGAGCAGAGCAGTGCTGCTGTGGAACACATCCACCGTGCAAACCCTTCTGCCACTGGGCTCACACCCCCAGATGTGCCTTGGGGACATGTGAGGACCACCGACCCTGTTCTACTCAACATTATGGGGAGCTCCCCCTGCCCACAGTGAGGATCCCAACCCTCCCTCAGTCATGCCAAAGCCTCGGAGGCGCCCTGGAACGACGAGCTGCACGGGCCAGCAGTGGCCATGGAAAGAAGTGGTTTTTAATTCATTTCCAAGTGTTGTCATCTGGCTTTAAATCAAGGCAGCTTGATGCTGCCACCTCCCACAAGTGTCTCCAGGCAAGGCAGCAAAAACAGAACCCCACCACGTGCCTCCCATCCTCCTTCTGGCAGTGCTAGTCCCGGGGACATGGCTCCCACAGACCCCAAGGGGTGACAGGCAGAGCTGGAAGCATGCCAGGTCCTGCCTACTGCATGCCAGTGCGAGGACATGCCCTCCCCATCACACAAGGGACACATCAGTGTCCCCACACTTATGCTCTACACCAGCCATGTGCTGGATGCCATCCCTGCTCTGCCTTCACCCAGGGAGGTGTTGGCACTCACTGGTGGCACAGGAAGAGCTACAGCCAGGGACAAGCTGGAGTCAACTCCAGCCCGGTGCTGCTGCTGCCTCGCCATGAGGAGAGCAGGAGGTGGGGTGTCTCCACAGGGTTTTGGGGTGTGGGAGGAGACACTCACCCCTGGGAGGCACCAGACCCTGCTCCCCCTGCTATGGGGAGACAGAGAAGAGCCCCACCGGCCAACGCAGAAACCCAGAGAGCGGCATGTCTCTTGTGAGGTGGCCAAAGACATCAATGGTCCCAAAGTTGCAGGAAGAGGTGGCTGAAACCACACAGTCTCCAACGAACTGCAACAGTCCTATGTGACCAAGGGCTGCTGCACCCCAATACATCTCCTGACCTCGTGACTCGCCCCAGCCCGTGCAGGTGACCTCAGGAGTGTGAGTAGGACACTCACCTACCCCTGCGACCGGGGGTGATGGCAGGGAGGGCAGTACCCTCGTGTGTGGCATTTGCCCCGGCGGCTCTCGCGGGCCGTACCCAGCCGATTCCTGGCAGCCGCCAGCAACGCCTGTGCCGGCCGTCACGTCCCATTCCGCTCTCCGGGCCGCCCGGTGAGAGAAGGACACAGGATGCGCCGGGAGTGAAAGAGCGAGGTCGGCGGGGAGCGTGCCAAGTCCCCGCGCACAGCTCCAGGCCGCTCGGGGAGCCAGAGGGAAACTCGCCTTTACAGAGTTCAGAGGCCGGCAGCGAGATTTATTTTTGTTTGTGTGAGTAAAAGGCTACAGAAGCCTCCGGCCAAGGGGCTTGGGGGAGAGAGGAGTGGCCTGTGATTCATGCGGACGCTGGCTGGCCCCTCGCCAGAGATGAAAGGGAGCCCATGTGCGGGGAACTGGGGAGGCGAGTTCTGCCTTAACCCTTCTGCTGGCCCGTGGGGTACGGTCCCATGGGGAGGAAGGGGAGCGTGGGGATGCAAATCGGGATGCCTGTGTCTGGGACCCTGCTTCTGTGTTGCTGCTGCTGCCAGAAACAGGTTGCCAATCCCACTGTGCCTCAGTTTCCCTGATCCGAGGACGGGGAGACAGTGGCCTGTGTGTGTCCTGCTGGGAGGTGGAGTCTGGACACAACGCTGGGAAGAGTGGGGCGGATAGAACAGCGGAGGTACAGCCTTACCCTGGCCAAATGCTTTCAGACTGACAGATTTCAGCCTTGTCTTATTTGAGTTAAATACACTGCCTGACTCGGTGGCAGCGTGACCCCACGGTGCTGGATGTGGCAGGGGACCTCTGAGGCTGGGGGCTTCCTGCTCTCCCCTTGGGCTGACAGCTTCCCCCCACCTTGTCTCCTGCACCCACGCCCTGTGGCCTCAGCAATGCTCCCACCCACAGCCCCCTGCCCATCCTGCTGCTCGGGTCATGGGGGCTTCTCCCAGGAGATGGGCTGGAGCCGGAGGTGGCTCCCTCGGCTGCCCCAGCTGGTGGCAGCACTGAGATCAGACACTCCTGCACACACAGTCCCAAATTCCCAGCTCATCCATTAGCTGGAATCACCTGGGGGATTCCCCGGAAGGCGATGCCTGGGTGAGGGCTTCCAGCGTGGGCAGAGGGCAGAAGCCCCAAAAGTCAGACAGGGGTTGACTCATGGGTCTCCACCAGCAGCACAGAATAGGAGGGGATCTCCACAAGGATCCCTGGAGCTCCACACACAGACCCCAGATCTCCTCTGCCCGTAGTGCCAGGATGGTGGAAAGGCCTGGAGCCGAAGCTTGGCAGAGACAAGTGCCCTGCTGCCTTTGGGACAGGTCACATGGGGTCACGCTGCTCGGCCTGGATGGATGGGCCATCACCACCCTGCCGCCGCCTCTCCTGCCACGACCTGCTCTCCAACCGCGGGGAAACCCGGCGCCGCTGCCCCTTCCATTCCCCTGGCGCTCCGCGGGGATCGGAGGCGGATTTTCCAGGGCCGAGAACAATGCCTCTCTAGTCTCTGCTCGAGGGCTTCCTCCTCCCAGGGCTCGTCCTCCAGCATCTTCCTCAGGAGTAAACGTGCCCCGTGCCTGGTAGCTCACCGGGGCCGCCGCCGTGGCGGAGCCGCCGTGGGTGGGTGTGCGCCTTCCGCAGCCAGCAGGCACCCGCTCCCAGGCAGGTGCGTGTCGGCGCGTGTGCGCCCGCGGCATTGTTCCTGCGCGCCGAGGAGAGCGTGAATGGGACACGGCTATATTTAGCCACTTACTCACACTACCGCCACAAAGGAGCGGCTGCATCTTAAGGGGGCGGCCGTTCCGTGGGCTCAGAAGGGACAGGAGAGCGGCTATTTTGGGAAGACATGTCATAATTGGCCGCCCCGGTTAAGCTGCTTCTGTAATGCTGAGCAAAACAATAGCAGCATCCAGAGGAAGAGCCTGTTATGTTTCAGGTGGGATGTTTTCAACCGGTCAGGAAACTCGACCGCTCCCAGCGCACAGCGGCGGCACAAAGGACAGGGGACGCTGAACAGCATGGACCAAGGGCCTGGCCAAGCAGCAGGGGTGGCTGGGAGAGTAGGGCACGACCTGGTGCGGGCTGGGGACAGCCCTGACTGAGAACGCTGCCTGCCAAGCAGTGTTGCTGTCGTTCCTCTCGTGTACCTGCCTGCCCAGCCTCTTCTCCTTCCAGATACTTGGGCAGCACCCAGGGATGTGCCTGGTCTTTCACCTCATCCTAGTGCATCGCTGTTGTTACCAGCTGTCACCAACTCTGTCCCAGCCTGGGCATGTTGTGAGGGCAGAGACAGGCTGGCAGTGGAGCCAGGGAGCAGTAGCCAACCCATCACCCAGGGCCAGGCAGCAACAGGCTGCCCAGGGACACAAGAGACCTTACCCTGTTCTGGCCTATCTTTCCCCCTCAGAGTAATGGTTTTGGGGTCCAAGGTTGTGTAGGGGAAGAGAGATGAGCTCTTCTGCTCCCTTTACAGCTGATGCTGGCCAAGGGTCACCGTTTGCCATGTGTACCCTGCCTAGACCTGTGCTCCCCAGCAGCTTGAGCTACAGTCCTGCACACACCCAGACAGGACAGGGACTAAAGGAGTTTAGTGAAGCCCAAATTCCCCTTGAGGTGTGAATGTGACCCCAGCATGGGGGCTGCAATGAGAAGCCATATGGTTGTCCTGCAGCAGCAGTGAACCTGGAACAGTGTCAGGTGTGTGATCTCCATCAGCAGCACAGCTGGGCTGCCAGAGGCAGGGAGCAGGGCAAAGGCAGGGACAGTGCTGGAAAACCTGCTGGGGAGAAGGCAGTGACTTTACCCATGAGAAGCACAACTCTGTAGGTCCCAGGTGAGACTGTGACACCATGCTCCCCTTGGGAACAGAAAGAAGCCAGATGGCCAAGAGATGAAAGCTTTGCCCTGCACCCTGGGTCCCTGCACATACCATCACAGATTCTACAGGAGGCAGCCACAGCACTTGGATCTGAGTCCCCACTGCTGTGCAGACACAGTCACATGGCCCTGCGTGGGGAGTTGAGGCTCTCAAGTGTGCTGAGACAGGAGCCACATCTGCTGGACTCGGATGTAGCTGTGCTTGTCCCCAGGATAATGAAAGTGGGACTCGGAGAGCAGCTGATGCTCCCTAGGTGGGCAGTGAATGAGCGGCTTTAACAGGGAAAGCAGAAGGTCCTCAAGTCCCATGAAACACAAAATCTCTTGGGAAGAGCAGAAAGGTCAAGGATCACAGGCTAAGAGGGAAAGTGGAGGGGGTGGATGCTGAGCTGGCTCCAACCTGGCCTCTGCCGGCAGCATTTTCCACCCCAGCTCCTCCAGATGCGTGGTCAGTACCAGGGCAGGGAGAGGACTGGGGCAAGCACACATGTTCTGCTCCAGGCCATTCCCAGCCAGCTATGGACTGGATGACTTTAGTGAAGCCCTAAGGACTTCTCCTCCACCCCGTGCCGTCAGACTCCAACTGCACCTCAGCTCTCAGCTGTGCAGCCCCTGAAGCTGCCCACACCCTCATTTTGACCTCTCTCTGCCTGCGAGCATCGGCCCCAGCACGGCCGGGGAGGAAGGGAGGAGCATGCCGGGGGGAGAAAGCCCCTGACAACATCAGGCAGCCCCCACTCTCCCCGCAGAATGGGCAGCGGCCATCCCGGGGGGCCCTGCTGCAGCTGCGCTGGTCGCCGGGGCCGGGATCTGCTGCATGCTGCCCTCCCTGAACATGTGCAGTTCCTGTTTGCTGTGTCTGTACAAGGCAGTGGGAAGTGGGGAATTTACTTACACCTCCCGCTTAACAACCCTGGGAGGCTGGAAGGCTTCAGGCCGCTTTAATTTACAGCCCATCTCTCCAATCTCTCACTCAGTTCGCTGCCGCTTTCTTCCTCCTTGTATTAACGTGACCCAGGTACCTGCCAACAATAATGGACTCGCTTGCGGGGGCGGGCCCCTCCCTCCCGGCACACACAACTTCTACCTTCGCCTTGATATGAATTGCTCCAAATTCAAATGAAAAAAAAAAAAAAAAAAGAGAAAAAAAGAAAAGAAAAAAGGCGAAATCTGAAAAGGTTGGGGTGGGTTTGGAAAAGCGAAGCGCAGTGGTTCTGGGCCCGGCGCCAGTAGCCGGAGGGTACACATGTGCAGGCTCTCCCAGTAGGGCCTTCAGCAGCCCTGTTTTACAACCACCTCGGCACACACTGCAGAGTTCACGCATATGGCCAGACAGATGTGTCTGGCTTACGTTCAAGGCTGGAAAATGAAGAATTATGGAAGTGAAGGGCCCTGGGCATTAGAGAGGGCGGAGGTGAGGGGGAGGGGAGCCAGGGAGAATTTTTCCTCTGCTGAGAAATCTTCATCTGGGCTGCGAGGCTGGAGGAAGAGGGGTTGCGAGCAAGGAGGCAGCCAACAGCCATGCATGTGAGATTGCTCTTAAAGCAACAGGGTGCATTGCCAGGCATCTGCTTCCAGTCCAACCAGTTTACTTCACCAGCTCCCACTGGGAAACGTGCTCAGATCAGGCCAGGGCCAGGCCAGGATCACCTGTATCCCGTCTGTTTGTCCCCATAACGATGGCAACGTTCTGGCTGCAGCAGCCGTTCGCAGACTATTTTTCCGCCGCTGGCTCCTGCATGAACTCTGCCGTTCTCGTCCCACCCTCTCCCTGTCTGCCTGTGCCCTGCTACACAGGAAAGCTGATTTCTCACTGAACCATGGAGCCTCTGCCCTGGGTGGGGGGACAGCTCACTGCCTGGCACACACAGCACTACAGCTCTGCCAGGGCTCCTGGGTGTGTTGGCAGCTCTGTAGGGAAGCTGTGTCTGGCTTCAAGAGGGTCCCAGGAGTCCCCAAAACATTCACTTCAGGGCCTGAGAGAGCAGATCTTACCCCGGGTGGGGACAGCAACCCCGGTTTGGCCCTTCCAGTGGGCCAAAGCTGATCTTGCTGCTGGGTTTCACAGCGACAGCACAGGGCACCTACACTCAGGGAAGTCAAGGTGCTACAGGACATCCCCAAGAGGCTACTGAAGCATGGCAGGATAATGGCTGTGCACCATCAGCACGGCGAGGCGGGATCAGCCCATCCTACCTGAATCTTGTCTTGACGGCGCTGCTGCTCAGCAACTTTCCTGGCCAGGGCTTGCTTCTTGGCTCTGAGCTCCTTGATGTCCATCTCTCCTCCACTGCCTTCAGTCTCCGAATCATCTTCAAATGCCTCAATCCTCACATCATCCTCCTTCTTCCAGGAAATGCAGAACGAGAGCAAAACAGGAGAGAAGTCATTATAAGGGATGCTGGTGGCACAGATCATTCTCGTTCTGCTCTCCTTCTTCCAGCAGACAAATCCCTGTCAGGCATGGTCCATCACCCCTTGCTGTTGGGTGACTGACTATTTCTAAACATCTAAAAGAAGCCAATTAATAGTAAACATCCAGGAAATGACAAGGTGAGACAGGAGGTAACGGGGCAGGAAAGGCAGCGACCAGGCAGGGCAGGGGCAGCCCAGCTTTAACACTCTGTTCTAAAATCACACCCTCTTCCTCACCTTGGAAAACTCTTCCCACAGCCTTGGGTGAGTCACTGATGTTTTACAGCCTTCAATTCTGTGAAAGCATGGTATTTCCCTGTCTCTCTGCTTTGCCTGGCTGTTTAGATGACACATCCCTTGGAGTAAATGCTGCTGTACAAGGCTGCTCTAACCCTGCTGCCTCGTCCCAGTCTGGGAACACAGGGATGGTCATCTTGACAGGAAACTCAAATCTATGAGCCCAGGAGAGGAAAGAGCCTCTTGCCCTTCTCTGTTTTCATCTCTGAACAGGTCAGAGATACTCCTGCACCCACCACAAAACTTCTGTCTGGGTTGGAACAGATGTCTCCTCCTTTCAGAAGGAGACACTGAATCTTGGCTTTAAGTTCGATATGAACTCAAGGTTCTCCAACTCTGGGAGTTCTGCAGGCCCTTTCCAGGATGCCTACACTGCCTAAACTGAAGACCCCAGAGGGAGCCACACTGTTCCCTCTCCAGTTGAAGGCCACACTGGCCTTTCCCCACATACCCAAATCTCTGGGACACAGGAGGGTAGGAGGTGGTGGCTGGTGTCTAATTCAGGATCAGTCACAACCGAGTTCTGCTGCAGCTTTGTTGCTCTCCCCATTGACTTCAGGTCTGAAGGGGAGTCCAGAAGTCCCTGTTCCCCAACACATGTCCCACATGTGCTGCCCAGGAGCCCAACTCTGCCACTCCTGCTGACAGCCCCCTTGTCTCGCCCAGGCCCCCTTGCTGCCCACTGTAGTGACCACAGTCCTTCCCAAGCCCTGCCACTGCCCATCTCCCCTTCCCTGCACAAAATCCAAGGGTTGTGATGGGGCTGGAAAGAGTTCCCAAGTGGCACCTGGGCAGAAAGGCCTGCTCTGAGTTCCTAGAGGGCTGCAGGGAGGGGACAGATCCTGCACAGAGGGATAAGAGCATGGCTACACTCCCTGCCCTGTGAAGGCTGCCATGACATGTGGCAGCAGGAGGGACGTGTGGTCTTAATTTAGAACAACCTCAGCACTGCACAGTCGTGCACTCAATCATTCCACCAGGACTGCACGCCCGCCTGGCCACAGAACCACCTACTCTTCTCTCCCTGTGACTTTTTAGGCATGGGAAGGAGGAAGATGGAGCCCTCAGGCTCACTTCCCTCTGCTGGGACAGCCTGGACCACAGGGGATGGGGGGATGCTGCCAGAGGGAGAGCGTGGCGGAAGGGCCTCGGGGAAAAGCGTCTGCCAGATCTGCTGCGGTGGGTCAGGACCCGCTTGCCCAGGGTGGTGGTGGTGAGCTGGAACCTCCCTTGAGATCAGAGCCAAAGGAGGAAGCTCCAGGGTTGCACAATGAGCTCAGGGAGAGGTTCCCACAGCTGAGCAGAGTCTGTGGGGACAGGGCAGGAGGGAGCTACCCTCTTACTGTGCTTGTTCACAGCAGGAATTGGAAGGACTGACCTGGGAACAGGACCATCCCTGTCAAGACACTGGGTAGAACCTGAAGATCCTCCCATATCCCACAAGTCAGTTGGAAAACCTCCAGTACCTTCTCCAGAAGAGCACAAAAGTCCAGGTCTCTCACCTTTACAGAGCCATCTCTTGCTGTCTGGGGATTTGCTCTGAGCCTCAGTGCAAAAACAAATCACCTAAAATCTGTCCCCTGCCCAGCTGGAGCTGGATGTTGGAACAAAGAGGGTGCTGAGCATGATCTTGCTCTGGGCTCCTCCAGCTGTCAGCTCCCTGGGGTACACAGAGCCACAGGACACAGACAAGGTGCTGTCCTGTAAGGGGTGATACCCCTCTGGCTCTGAGCGCCCGGCCTCAGTACAGGGAGGGGAGGCAGAGTGAGCCTGGGCAGTGCCGGGCCACCCAGCTTCCCGTTCCCAACGCCTCTGCCCCTCTCTCCTGTTTCCCTGGCCTTTCCAACTGCAAGATTAAACAGAAGAAAAGAGTCAACCTGCAGAGCGGCTGGCAGGGCCCTTAAACACACACACGGAGCCTGGAGTGAAGCAAGGCCTACAGGAACAAGCAAGGGCAGAAAAACAAGAGTTGAATTCCTTAATCACATCAGGATGTGAGAGGCAGGGGAGGGACGGGGCGCCAATGTCAGCTCTTCCTGTACGTGTGCTGGAGGCTGGAGCTCAGGCCTCCGCTGCAACGAGCTCCACGGCTATAAACTTGATCCTGAAGCTGAACCCTGACACCCCCTCGCCCACCTCCTCTCCCGGGGCCGCGGTGCTGCACGTTATTAAAGCTCCCCCCCGCTCTGGGTATGAAAAAGCAGCATCTGGAACTCATAGCAGCGTGCTAGATAGAGGCAGGCGGGCTGGACTGGCAGGAAAGGGCACGAGTGAAGCACACTCGGGAGACAAGGGCTGTGCACCATTTGCCCCCCCGCCTCCCCCCATAAAATGCACACACAGCTACACCAGCTATAAATAGCGGGAGCTGCAGGGCAGGCAGAGGCTGGGCCCCACAGGGGTGATTCTTCCTTCACCGAGGCGCGCTCTTCCCGCACGGTACCTGATCTTCCAGTTGTTTTCCCTCTTGGCTTCCCATTTCCTTTCCCATGGCGTCTGGGACGGGTGCCACTGACACATATTTTCCACCCTTGAATGCCAGCAAAGGCTCTTCTTGTCCACAAAGGGCTTCCAGGAAATACTTCAGAACTGTGACCCTCTTGCAGTCGGCTGCAATAACCTACGGGGTGAGGACGAGGGGGTTGGGGGGAGGGAAAGGAAACAAAGTCAGTGCAAAGGGGAGCAGATGAGTAACGACCAGGAGGAAATGTTCAGGGATAGAAGGCCCAGTGGGATGGAGGCAGCACTGCAGGGATGTGCGGGGTGCTCCTCTTCTAAACAGGGATGGAAGGGGTTTGCTTTGCCTCGCAGCCCACTGTCCCCAGGGAAAAGGAGGCAGTCAAAGTGAGGACACCCAGCACCAATCCGTATTCTGTCCTGTCTCCTCTGTGCACCCCAGGGCTGCAGGATTGCCAGGGGACAGACAGCCCCCTGCCCAGCTCCAAACTGGGAAAGAACTGCTGAACCATGAGAGATCAATGATGTGGCTTGTCCCTACTATTCATTTTGGCTCCATCACCAGGTTCCCCCCCAAAAGCTGGGGAGGGATGCAGGTGTGAGAGCGGGTGGGAGGGGGCATTTGAGAAAAGCTCCTTGCCTCCAGCCCGACACCATCCCATGGGCCCATCTCACAGACCCACTGGAGAGCCCCATCAGGGAGGCTGGGACAGATCTGGCCAGAAGGAAACTCAATAGCTGGGGTAATTATCCAATTTATGAGGCTCTCAAATGGAGTTTCCAGAGCACGGGAGCCTGGTGCCTCCACAGCCCTATCCCGCGCGGCACAGCCTCTGCCGGCACCTCCGTCAGGGCTGGCCTCGGCTCAGCCCCTGTCCCCTCGCAGCAGGGCTCTGCACCTGCACAGCTCTCCCCTGGTGCTTCCTGCTGACCGGTGTCAGCCCAAGGGGCTGCAGATTTATAGGGAGAAAGTCAGCAAACAGGACTAAAAGTGCTACCCGCTACGGAAACAAAGTCCACATCGACACCCAAGCTTCTCCTGCCCCCGCAAACCACCCTGGTTTTGCTCTGCTCCTACAGAGCCTCACAGACCCCTATCCCAAGAGGGTCCCTGCAGGCTCCCACGACCACGATTCTGGAGCTGGGCAGAGGGTCAGACCCCACACACCAGGTGCCTCAGACCCAGGGACACACATGGGTGTGATGCCAACGCCGCACGTCCCTGTGTCACCGCACACCGGCTCGTCACCGTGCTGTGCCCTGGAGGGGCTGTGCCATGGTGAGCAAGGGCTGGCAGCGGCATCGGCCCCACTGCACCAGGCTGCTGTGAGAGGAAACTTCTGCTCTTCCACAGAGCTGCCAGTTTCCTCTCTGTGGGCTAATTTTAACCACCGTGTCGCTGTAGTGCGTGTCAAAAACCTGACCCTCCTCTGACCTCCAACCTCCCACCCCAGCTACTGCCAGAGCGAGGCACCCTCATGGACCCACAGCTGGGGTTGCCTCCATTTGAAGGTGCCCCCCTGGGATCCTGTGTCCCCCGTATCTATACAGACAGGCAGAGGGGGAGGAGAATCCCCTTCCTCCCTGTGGAGGCAGTTGCTGCTGCAGAGAGGTGGTATGAGCAGGCTGATCACAAGAGTTAATATTTTGGGGAGCAAAGGACCCACAACTTTTGATTCTGCCCCTAAAAAATGTGTCCTGTAGGATCCAGGTGAGCACAAAGTGACACTGGCCCAGCAGCCCCAGAAGCAGTTTGGGCTGCTGGGGACCATCTGTCCCACGACAGCCCTTTGCTGTTTGTGACATCCAGCCAGGAGAAATCCCTCCAAGTGTCACCACAGGAACATTCCCATCCTCCTGGCTCTCCTTCAGGAACGATTGTGTGCAGAGGAAAGTCAGAAGGAAAGAGAACAAGAGCAAAATGGGAATGCTTGTCATGGGAAACAACGTGAGAGCTCTGGGCTGCAGCAGCCCCAAGGGAAGTGGTGGAAACCTCATCACTAGTTTCACCCCGAGTCGACAGGCTAATGCCACGGAGACCCAGCCTGACTCACATGGGGTGACTTTGGTCCAGGGATTTTCCTGTCTGGGTATCTGCAGTTCCCTGGTGCCCAGGTTGCTGGGTGAGAAGAGTGCCCACCACCACCAGCCATGTACTGTGGGGTGCCAGGATATAGCCAACAGCAGCAGCACTGGGAAAAGGGATGAACCTGTCTAGGTGGGGAAGAGATAGGCGCCCCATCCCGACACCATTCCTAAGGGATTTCTCAGGACACCTCTAGAAATAAAAGCCATTGCATCCAGTGTAGGACCCATGAGGTTTTCAGGAGGGGCTGGGTGCTGACACAGCTGCAGCACGGCCATCACTGCACAGTAAAGGCTTAAATCTGAGCCTCCTGGATTGGGAATGATCAGGTATAGTGCAGAAGAGCTCTCTTCACCCATGGCTGGGGCTTGCGACAAGGGCAGGTGGGATCACTCCTTCCTCCCCCGAAGAAGAAACCAGTAGGAAACACCAGATTTCCTGCCAAGCCAGCACAGCACATGCTTAAATCCAGCTCATCTGCTGGGGAGAACAGAGCCCAAATGAAGGCCCATGACATAATGCCACAGCAACTCGTCTCATGAACACATTTTTCCAGCCCACATGAATGAAAAACAGGGAAGGAGCAAATGCTCTGCACATCCCTGTCACATGCAGCCCAGCTCGAGGAGCAGCCCGGGGCTGCCGGCAGCCAGGCTGGCCCCGCCACAGGGCAGCCCAGCCTTGGCAGTGCTGGGAAAGAAGTGACCTGTGACTGGCACCCAGGTCTCTCTCGAACGGCAGAGCAGGACCTTGCGTGTCTCAGAGCAACCCGCTTTTGTCACAAACTTCCTGTTTCGGAGTGGAAACACGAGTGCCCATGGCAGTACCGGGATAACGGGGGCAGTGGGGATGGCTGTGAAGCCACTCGCCGGTTCAGGTGGAGATTCCAGCAGAGCACGGCGAGGACACCAGGAGCTGTGCCCACCCTTCTCGAAGGAATGGGAGTACAAAAGGACACGGCGTCGATGAGTTTGGTGATGTGGCAGCAGACACCCCGGCCCCAGCGGGGAATACAGCCCTTCCCCCTCCGACCGTGCAGTGCGACAGCAGGAACCGAAAGCCTGGCTTCAAGTCATCGCTGGGTATGAAAATAGGCCTGACACGCACACAGCCGCTCTCAAAGGAAAACCGAAACCGAGAATTGCTGAAGTGGTCTGGTGCCCCCGTCCGTGACCCGGGCTCAGTTCCCCAGAGGCATCGCAGAGCCCCTCGCCACCACGGTGCCTCTCGGGGACACGTGGCTGGGGACCAGGCGTGGGACCGAGGTGGCTTCGGCTGCAGCAGCCCCGATTACCAGCTTGATCTCATCAGGGCTGGAGGGGAGAGGCTTCCAATCTCCTTTTCCATCAGACAGGCTCACCACCAGCTCCAGCACCAGCCACCCACTGGGGGCTGACGGCTGCTCGGCCACACTGACGAGGCTCATTAGCCAACTGCTAATTCATGGGTCACATATTAACATACTGATCATTGAGTAAGACACAGCAGGACTCACATTAACACACACTAACTGCCTGTAGAGACCCACTGGGCTGCACATTAACTGTACCAGCTGTTGGGTTTTCAAAGCCACTCTGCAGTGCCAGTGTCACCTCCTGCCAGCGGTGAGCGGGGTTCCCCAGTCTAATGAGGGATCTCCAGATCTAATGAACCTGATCCCCTCTATGGTCTTGGCTCTATTTCCCTCTGCAGATAAAACAGGCAGAAGGGAAAAGCTTCCCTCAGTGCTGTGGAGGGCAGAGAACTCCTGCACCTGGCCCGAAGGAGATGCAGCCCCGACATCAGCACGTGTCCTCCAGGAGATTTAAGGGGAGGGAAGGGCCTCGCTTGGAGAGCTGTGAGCGCTGTGCCCGAGGGGACACCTGCACCTGGTGCTGGCAGGGTGACACCATCAGAAACCAGCCACGGTCTCGCTTTGGGTCAGAGACGTGCCTGGAGCCGGGGGGGGGGGCAGCGGCTTTGCCCCCGCCCCGGCCCCGCCGCTCCGCTCACGGCTCTCCCGCAGCTCAGCAAATCGCTGTCACACCCTCCGCTGCCTTCAATCAACTTTTACAACTTGTTAATTTTACGCAGCGTCCTAAAGAGCAAATAACTGGGAGGCAGGAATGCAGACTCCTTCAGCTAGTCCAAAGAGCCTGCGGCAGCCAAGCCAGCTGGCCAGGGGAGCCCCGCTCAGCCGCAGGGACCTGCCACATCCCGGGGGGAACTCGGTCCGGAGGGGGCTGCCCCACACCCACGACAGCCTCTGGCAATGCCACGCTGCTGCCAGCGGTGTGTGGAGGGACCCTGGCAGCTTCTCCCTCAACAAAACCTTAGACTCCACAAGGAAACAGGAGGCAGTGGCTTTGGAGAAGGGATTGCCTGGAGGACAGGCTGCCATTGCCGGTTCTGCATTCCTATGTGCGAGGGGGAGACACCAGTACATCCTGACAGCTGGATTCTAAAGGGGAAAAGGACATGAGAAGTTTGAGTCATAGCACGGAGAGATCCCATCCCAGATTCGGAGATGGAACAGGATAGGACTGGGACTCAGAGCCAAGCTCCAGCACGATCCAGCGTGGGGATAACACTGTTTTTGCCACATTGGTTTAAATATGGCTTAGCTGAAGTAGCTGAACGATGCTGAAACCAAGTGAGCCCCAAACAATCTAAACCATGCAGTGACTACACAGCCCAGCTGAAATGTTTGCACTGACCCTGCTAAAACATCCAGGCAAGGCAGGCCATGGCTCAAAAGCCTCCCTGTGCCCTGTGCTGCCTCCTCCCATCCCTGGGGATCCAGCTTGGAGGAGGAGCAGAGGAAAGAGCCTGGTTTGGTCTCATCCCTTCTGGGTTTTCATCTCTCAGGCTCGCACAGAAGCTGGGCTGGGTTTAACCCTGGACTCATCACAGCCCAACTTCTCTGGGCTCGTTCCCCAGCCAGGGTGTGTCCCAAGGATCTCCTTGCTCTGCCCAGCACCAAATACAGGTTGAAGGGGTTTGGCCACCTGGGTAGGGAGGACTGAGGTGTCCATCACAGCTGGGCAGCAGCACTTGCAGCTGGATGCAACCCTGGTTTCAGCAGCTGAGAGCTGCCTGCAGCCACAGGTCTCTCAGAGAAGCTTCTAATTTTGACTAATCCCACAACCATGTTTGGTGGATGCGGCTCCCACGTGGCTGCAACTCTGTGTGTGACCTGAGAGAGCAACTGTGGCTGCAACAGGACCCAAATCAAGGCTCCAAGGGATCTTGCTGCTGCCCTGGCTTTGCAGTACCCTATGCTGGCATGGGCAGTGCCTGGCACCAACCAGAGAGCACACCTGGGGAAAGGATCCACCACATCCATACCTGAAGCTCCACCACAGCAGAGATGAGCATGAGAAAACACCTAGGGAAGACGGATAAGCCCAGAAGAACCGCTCCAGTTGCTCTTCCCCGAGGCCTCTGCTGGAGGACCACTCTGCCTGCAAAGCAGGGGCTCACCAGAGAGACAGTGTGGTCATGACTTACCCAAACCTCTCTCCCAGCATTCTGAGCCTTGCAGAGGCACAGCTCCAGCCTCTGCACTGGGGCACATGGTCTCAGACGAGTCATCGGAGCAGATGTGCTTTTTGGCCTGGCAAACCCTCTGTCTTTCCAGCCTTGGCCACATAGCTCGGTCACAACTGGCCTTTAAAGCTGGAAAGCAGCATGGAAAGGGAGACAACTACCCACCATAACCAGGGTTTGCTGGGCTGAGACCAGCCTTGCTTATCCAGTGCAGTGATGCAGAGAAGACTCGTGGGTGATATAAAGGTGCCAGTTCTCTTTCCCTGACTGGCACCCAGTGGCTGTGGGGCAGGAATACAGACCAGATGTTTAATGATCTAGGTCAGAAGACACTTAAAACTTTGTATGGAAATCCTACACTGTCACAGGTCCCAGCCTATGTCCCTGCAATCCTTTGTGCTGTGGCACAGCCTGGCACTGCCCAAGAGAACATCTCACAGTTGCTCTCAAGTCTTCCCTTCCTTGGTGATGGCTAATCATGGGGTTGAGAAAAGCTGTTTTTCCACCCTCTGAAGATGCAGCAGGAACCTTTCATGACTTTTGCGGAAGAGTCAACACTAAAGCCAACTGAAGCAGATGCTCTGGATGGAAAAACATCCTCTAGATCCCTCTTGAGTTCCTGAGCCCAGGATGGCCTGGAGGGTTGATACAGCCCAGCCCAGGACCAGCTGCTTCCCTGGGGCTACACAGCCCAGAGGGGAAAGTCCCTGATGGATTGCAAACCAAACTTTTGGCTTTCACTGATGCTTGGAAAGAGTTGCCCTAATGTTTTATTCACCTGTTAAATGTCCTAAAGAACCTCTTTGTCAGATCTAGGGAGCAGCAGCATTTGCAGCAGGGAGCAGTTGGCTCCAGGCTTCATCCGACACCTCGTACACAGGAGATGGGTCACCAACTTAATTTTATTCTCATCAGCCCATTCCCACTGGACAGCAGCAAAACAAGAGGAAGGCATGACTTTAGCCTGGATGAGAAGTCCAAGAGAAGATGATGGGGTACAGGAGATGTCCACTGAGTGATGGAGATGCTTCATATGGTTTGTGAGTGTGGCTCCTGCTTGGTTCTCCTTGTGTAACTGCCTCAAATTAGGCACTGAAGGAATTTCTGCAGGAATTTTCACTGGAGAAAGCATTTGCTTCCACCCCCCATGGCCACATGTCCCAGTGCTGATCCCACAGCAGTGATTTATCCAGGGCATTTCTGCTATCCGAGGGGAAGCCTTGAGCACAGGACCACACATTTCAATTGTCTGTTGTGTGAACAAGGGGCTAAAAAATCACAGCTTTGAAAGAGGCTGTGAAAAAGGCAGATGGCTCCCAGAGAAACAGTGAATCACACACAGGGACTCCCACCTTGATGCCCTCCTCTCTCCCATCCCAGTTCCCAGCACAACCCCAGTCTTCTCAGGGGAAAGAAAGAGAAAAAAATCGAGCCATACAGTAAAGCCAAGTCCAGAGGAGCCTGTTCTGCTCCTCTCTTACAGATCCTACTGGAACCCTAACCAGAGGAGACAAATCCCCCAAATCCTGCCCCAAGCCCGTGGTCCCAGGCTGGGGAAGGAGGAAGATTCGTATCCTCAGCAAAGGCAACATGGCACCACTGACAGCTTTCACAGGGCATGGGCTGTTCTCCCTGCTGCAGGAGTCTCCAGGCTTTTCCTTTTCAGGGACTGGGGGAATTTATTTCCTCTGCCATTTCGGAGGATGCCTGCCTTGCCAGAGATTGTTTTGCAGAGTTCAGACAGATAAGAAAGTGGTTAGCAGGCTCTTCGGTGGAGGAAGGGAGGATTGCTTAGTAAGGGAAAGGGGACTGCTCTGCTCTCAGCAACCACACATTGCCCTTCCTCTGAGGCCACCGCTCTGGGGGATGCTGGCGCTGGGGACAGGGACAGGCCATCCCCACACCTCTCCACCTCTGGGTGTTTTTTTGGGTACCTCTGCTTGTGGGGCCACACTGGTGACCAGAGACGCTGTTCCTGTGCCAGGACTGGGATCTGTCTCTCCTGGAATTTGGGAAATGCGACTGATGAATGTTCAATCCGACATCTCGATTGCAAGTCTCCGTGCGCTCTTGCAACAGCGAGAGCCCTTTCTGCAGGGTACGTAGAAAAAAATAGGGCAGGAGCCAAGTCCAGGCTGCCCACGCTTGTGGGGATAGTGCTGTGGTTATCTCACACCCTCTCCTTTCCCCAATGAGCCCCCCAGAATGACTGGCAGCAGGAGGGACTTGGCCTCGCTGTGGGGCTCGCATGGAGGAAGACCAAAGATGCACAATTCCTGCTAAGCATGTCCATCTCCAGCACGCCAACAGTGCTCTGTGGAGGTTCAGCTCAGCTCCTGCAGACCCTACACCCACCCCACATCTGTAGCAGGGCAGAGCAGGCCCTCACCAACAGCTCCCACTGACAGCACCAGCTCTTTCCCAAGGACTTCCCCATGGAGACAACTAGAAACTGCCTCGTGATGTGACCCACAGAGTAACTTGGTGATTCCTGTCACACAGGACAAGGCACCAGTGTCTGGGGTAGCAGAGTGCTAAGATGATGGGAAGTTGGGGGCTGGAAGGAAGAGCCTGTCAGCAAGGGAATGGAGGAGCAGGGATGAGAATCTACAATACAAAAATAGCAAAAAAAGGTTCAAATCAGAGCTCACCCTGACAGCCTCTACCTGCCCTGCCTACACTACCCACCTCTCACCCTTCCAGTGTCAGCTCTGCTTCAGGCAGAGAGGAAACCACAGTGAGAGCCTGTAACACCTATGGCATGGTGGACTTCCACCCTTGGAGGTGCCTGTCCCTCACAAACCTGACTCCTGACCTCAGCAGCGTGAGGGAAGAGAGGTAAGAGCTGGAATATTCTGCCTAGTGCTGGCAGAGCCTTTTGGGAAGCCATTTCTGTGAGTTAACACAGCTTATACGTTCTCCATGCAGTTCCTGGCCGCCTTCCACTGCAGATGAGAGTTTTATGTCGAATTTTAAGTTTGACCACAAATATTTAAACTTCCTTGGACCACAAATGCTGTATCTTCTTTGTGGTTTAGTTGGCACCAAATGAGTATTTACAGATCCCTATATGTCTGTCTGTCATTTAAATATCTCACGGAGGTGCCAAAGGTTTCAGAAGAGGGGGGGTTCCTCTGGCAGACCCCTGATTCCCCCTCTCTGCCTTCATTACTAGGCAGAGGCAAGGGAGAGGTGCAGGCACTGGCCAAGCCCTTTGCAGAGGGCACAGCTGCTCTGGGCTGAGCATTTCATACTCGCACTCTATTAAGTTTGCTTTCCAGAGAATGTCATCTGAGATCCCACTGTAACTTGCACAGCTCTTTGCCCTGGTGGATACTTGAACTGGGATGAAAGTCTTTGGAATTTTCTCCTCTTCTTTTAGGAAACCGAGTCTACAGGAGACTGTTTTAATGAGAACCACTAAAACCTCCTAAAGCAGCACAGCTCCCACCTGGCCACTGCTTGCAGCCTCCCCACAGGGGTTTTCACTT
The DNA here is from genome assembly GCF_003031625.1 of Empidonax traillii. Classification (NCBI taxonomy): domain Eukaryota; kingdom Metazoa; phylum Chordata; class Aves; order Passeriformes; family Tyrannidae; genus Empidonax; species Empidonax traillii. The sequence goes on along the minus strand of NW_020955469.1, from coordinate 331,238 downwards.
CCTCAAACACCAGCAGTTCTCAGTGGGTGACAATCCTGACCTGCTGAACTGGAATCCCAGTCTAGGGAAACTGGTTGGAGTGGTCAGTGGCAGAACTGCACTGAATTGAGGGAGGGCTGTTTGGCCAGGAAAACACAACCAAATAAACACTGTAGAAGATCCCTCCTAAGCACCCCATGCCAAGGGAATTTGGCATTGCTGTTACACGGAGCTGGATGAGGAGCAAAGAGCTGAGGGTCCCTGAGCTGACACCCAACTGGGTGGGTGGCTTATGGGAAGCAGCAGCCCAAAATCTGAGTTAACGTGTACACACTGGCTTGAACCAAGTTGTGTGTGTTTCATTTCCTTCAGATTTTTTACTCTAGGACACAAACTGGATGCTTGTCCCACCAACTGTCGGGGAACTTCAGAACAAGGAGTGGTGCAGTAGATGCTGCTCCTGCAACGCTGCTGTTACCACCCCAGGGACCCACGCCACTGGATGGTCATGGCAGCACTCAGAGAGCTCTCCCTGAAGTCCCACCATCTCTTGGGAGACACAAAGCAACTGCGTGCCCAGGGCAAAAGCTCCAGCAACGGCTGCCCACATCAGAGGAAACAGATACCTGAGTCAGAGCCATGCGATGAGAAACCTCCGTTCCACAAACCAGAAGCCAGACTGAGCAACGTCAGCACCGAGCTGCCCCACTGCTGCTTGCATGCCTCTGGGAAGCTCAGGGCACTCCAGCTCCCCTCAGCTTTGGAAGTGGAAAGAGAAGCAGCTTTGCTTTGAACAAACGAGCGGGCAAAGCCCTCGTGAAAGGGCAGCTCGTGGGGCTGGGGCTGCCGTGTGGAGGGAGGAGCTCCTCCGACCGTTGGCTGATCTGCTGGGGCCAATGCTAAATTCCCTTGAAAACAGAGGGTGGGGATACGGCAGGCAATGTAATAACACCAGAAAAATGCCACCACAGCTCTGTCGGCTGCGACACCACAGCCCTAGAGATATTAGCAATACTGGCATTTCCCCCCGCCGCAAGAACCACACTGGCAGCGCGCTCCCGGCGGCTCGGGGCAGGGCGGGAAGCAGCTCACAGCACTTCCAGCAGCCACTTCAGGGAGGGACAAACGCTGTATTTTGCTTTACAGTGAAATGCTGCCACTTAGGGGACTCCCGATGACGTTCTTGTGCCTGAGAGCCCATGTCCTCTTCCAGGAGGGGCTGCTCCAAGCAGGACACACTCTGTTAGCCTGCCAGAGAGGTAACGTCCTGCACTGGACGTGAGCTCCGGCCCACGCAGATCCTGCTCAAAGGAAGCAGTGAGCACAGCCCTGCTACTTATACCCAATACTCAGCTCTTTTGGCAAATGATTAATGGCCAGAGTCTTGCAGTTGCTTGCTTCCAGCTGGGCCAAGAGCTGCAAACACACCTAGGGAAGGGAAGGGAAGGGAAGGGAAGGGAAGGAGGAATTGGAACAGCGGTTTGTCGGGGAAAGGAAAATTATTCGCTGCGTCTTTGTTTTCGGGAGAGCTCCTCCTCCCGGGAGCGGGATGCTGAGCACAGAGCAGGGCCCCTGCCCTGAAACGGAGGAGCTGAACCAGAACAATAGGGTGGGGACTCTGGATGGGCCCCGACAAGTGGGGTGGGCTGGAGCAGGGGCACCAATCCATCCTTTTGACTTCATTCACACTTACAGCTGCATTAGAGACATTTCCTGAAAGCACAGTAGGAAGAGAGGGGTATTCGCTCACTCCACCCTCCATCTAACACCGTCCTCGCGATCCAACCGTGCACCGAGAGCCAATTTTGGCCTCTGGCAGAGCTGCAGGCCAGACATTACAAGCGCTGGTGTGAGCAGCACAGGTCCCCACCCGATGAGCAGCGCACAGATTTGGAGCACAGAGGAGGGGTGCAGCAGCCAGCAAAAAAAAAAAAAAAAAAATCAATGTAGGGAAATGCAGAGCACTGAGGGTGTCCAAGGTGGACAAGGAGGTGTCAAGAGCGGGATTTGAGTGTTTGGCTTCAGCACAAGGGAAGGTGCAGCCACCAGCTGATATCGCGTGAAACGAGGCAGAGCTTCTCCCATAAAGGAGAGGGGAGTGACAGCAACGCTGCTCGGGGGCTTTGAGAGAGGATTTGTGCCCCAGTGCTCACACCCCGTGCCTACAGCACATCATCTCCCGAGGATGCCACGACCAGCGACGCGGAGCAGAGGACTGAAAACAGCGCGGCAATCCCCGCGCCTGACTCACCACGGCCCTGGTGCATCGTGATCCTGCATGTGGAGCCTGAAAAACAACTTTTTTTCCCTTCTCTAAAGAACAAAAAAGCCAGACGCCCTCTTCCAAATCTGGAGTTACTCAGCCTGACTCACACCAAGGCTCTCCTGGCTCTGCTGGCAGCGCCTGCACATACCTGGAGTGGGCTGTGCAGGCTGTGCTGGTGATACCCACGGTGCTGCACACCTGGAGCCGCAGCACTTCCCTGAGTGCTGCAGCACCAGCTTGCTGCAGCCAACCTAATTATTTTTCAGCTTCAAACTTCAACCATTTTTGGTGAATCCCCGAATGAAAAAAAAAAAAAAAAAGCCAAACAAATAAATGAAGACTATAATTTTTTTTTTTTTAAATGGGAAAAGTATTTCTTTCATTCTCCCATAATATGAATCCAGCAAACATGAAAAACATGAACCCAAACCAAAGCTCAGACATCACATCTGGGGAGAGACCAAGCATGGAAAATTTTAATCCAAAGGTTAATGTTTGGGAAGCTCCGAGTGTGTGAAATGAGGGGTTAGATGGGTGCTGCTCCACGGCTCGAACAGTTGTTGCCGCCAAGTGGCGGCTTTCAAACGGTGCCTGCCTGCCCCAGCCCAGGCACTCGGGGTCAGGAGCTAAAATAGAAAACAACTGAAATCACTGGAAGCAAACAAACACTCAGATCAGATGCTGGAAAAGCCAAACGAGGAAGGAGCCAGCAGCACGAAACACAACTCAAACCCTGTGACTGGAAACGGCCTCCTGACTCGCCCTGGGTGAATTGCATCAAACCACATGGTGGTTGTGGCCCTCACCACCCTCTCCTGCTCCTCCAAGCTCTCCTGTGTCACCTCCGCAGCTCCAAGATCACTTGACAGCCCTGTGACACTCCTGTCCCAACTGTCACCTCCATCTCCTTTGCTCACTGCTCTGAAGAGTCACACCCCAGTGGTTATCACACCTTGGGGCTTTCTCCACCCCACACCTTTCTCACCAGAACCACCATTTCCTGCCCAAGGACAGAGCACCCAACTCTTCCCTTTCACCCCAACTCCTCCCCTTCCCCCCAGTCCTTCCTCTCTTCCCCACCCCCAGCCAGTGCACCTCCCTGTACCTGCCCAGAGCAGCATCTCTGCTGCTCTCCTGCTCACTCCAACCTTGCACCCCAAGCTGCTGCGCTCCTGCAGCCCCACTCCCGCTGCAGATCTGCCCTCTGAGCATCTCATACCCCCGCTTCCACCACATCCTGCCTCCAAAATGCCTTTGTCTTCATCTTCTGCATTAGATTATGCCCTTTCCAGACTGCTCCTTCCAGGCACTAGAAATCTCTCATCCCCAAAGCTCCAACAGAATAGCATCCTAATTGCCTTTGTTAGGGATGGGGCCATGCCTGTAAAATTGCCACGGCTGCTGCGGGGCCGTGTCGGCACTAACAATAGCTTAAAAGCTCCAGGAGTTCAGCGTCGAGTCCTCCCACACTAAACTAAACACAAAGGGAAGGGACCACATGTCTGCAAAGGCGGCCGTGTCAGGTGGGTCGGAGCCCGGCTCCCCGGGCTCCCCGGGGGTGGGAAGGGAAGGCACGGCCCCGGCAGGCGTGAGAGCATCCGGCAGAGCCACGCTGCATCCAGAGGGATGCCGGACAGGATGCTTCCTGGGATCGGCCAGGGCAGAGCTGCTCCCTAAGGCAGCGCACGCGGGCTTCAAGGAGCTGCAGCATCCCTGCCCCGTGGGCACTTGCCAGGCTGCTTGTCTCCAGAGTGCCAAGTCCAAAAGCTCCTTCCCATGTTTCCTGAAGCCATGGGGAGGTTTGATTTTCATCACTTCACTGAGAGATGCAACAGAAAACAACTGTGACCTGCTGCAAAGGGAAGAGGAGAGATGTCTCCCAAAGAGTTTGGATGTCATACCTTGCTCCCCCCAGAATGGTGGTGCTGACCAGAGAAGTGCAAAGAGGAGATGGATGGATGGATGGATGGATGGATGGATGGATGGATGGATGGTGTTCAGCTCCAAAAATGCTAATTTTGACTGGGCACAGGCTGTTCGAGGTGTCAGATACAACCAGGTTGCTGGGGACACACAGACACTGGCCAGAGAAGGGAAGAGGGGCAACTGTCACGTGTAAGCAGAGAATTTCTGCAAAAAGATGGGAAAAACATCTAAAGATGCACAAAAAAGAAAATGGTCCCTTAACAAACCATTGGCTAAGCCAGTTTCAGACCAGTTTTGGGTGTACAGTGCCTTGCTTGGTTGAGCACAAAATCCAGGCACCTCTTGCTTCCTGACCACGCTCCTCTCTCTGCAGGTAAAACCTAAATCTCCTGGCAACTAACTGCAGAAGTGTGGGGGCAAAAATGAAAAGCAGACACCAGAAGTGATGCTGAGGGAAACACCAGGAATCTCTGTAGACACTGAATGTTTCTCTAAGCTTTTCCTTTACATCCAGAAAAGGGGCAAAGCACCTCTGTCTGGGCAGGGGAAGGGCCAACAGGAAGGGCGATGGAGGAGCTGAAGGGAAATCGTGGCAGGGCTCACTTGCAAAGGCAGGGGAAGCGTGTGATGAGAAACATGAGCAAAACAGGCTGGCAGAGACATGGCTGAAGATTGGGCTCCCTCAGGGTTTGTGCTCATGGAAGCATGTGCTAGCATGCTCCGAGGAGTCCCAACAAAGGACAGGCAGGCGTGCTCCAGCTGCCCATGGACCATCGCTCCCGCTCTGCAGCCCTCCAGCCAAGGGGGAAAATGTAATCAGAGCAATTTCTATTAGCAAGAATATAAAGACTTGGAAGCTCTGGGCTGTCTCTTGACAACTAATTAATTACCAGGTAGCATCCCCTTGAAGCTGCCAACACAGCACACACAAGTTCCAGCACGATTTAGGGAGAGAGATGAACTTTACAATAAACTCTAGAATTTTACTTCATCTCCCGCCACCATCTGAGATCCTGGGGGAACAGGAAGGGGTGGCAAGAGGCAACTCTGAAGCCATCTGGGATCATCATTAACTTGTTCACTCATGGCCTCTGAAACAAAAATGCCGACTGCACTGTGAGCAGCAGCTTCCAGCCAGATGAGCTCCTTGGATTCTCCATTTCTTAAATGCTCTTCTGCCAGTTTCTGCCATAGGGTGCCCGTCCCTGGCAGCCCCCTCGCCTGTCCCCCGAGGCTTTGGCCCTCAGGGCAGCTGTTTGAAATAATGAAGAGCAGGAACTGTGTTTCAAATAGCTTTAGGTGAAATGTTCTTCACTAACAGAAACAAAAAGGAGTAAGTGAAAAAGTATGTCAAGAAAGTAGGAAAAAGACAAGAGGAGACAGACAGAGTGGCTGCTGCTGACAACTTTTAAGGGAAAACACAGAATCACACCACTGTGGCAGAAGGGACCGAGAGGCCTCGGCTTGAGCTCATGGACCGGGCTGGTGTGGCCGTGCAGTGCCGTGCCTGGCTGGTCCCTCACCCCCAACCACATCCCACTCCTTGCTGTCCTCAACAGAGAGTCCCTTTCCAGCTGATCAGCCGCTAACTCTGATGGGACTGGTTTATCAGGGCAGTCACAGAGCTACACAGCGTGTCCCCACACAGAAAACTACACCGTGCTGGGGGAAAGGAGGCTCCCAGGATCATTGCTATTCCACAAAGGGACAAAGGCTATCTGGGCTGCAGAGGTCACTGGGAACAGCAGCGGATGCTGCTAACCATTGCAATGTGCCAAGCTTTGTCAGGACATCTCATACAAAAAAAAAGAAAGATAACAACAAGCCACAGCTGAAGATCAGGATGTGTGACCTGTCGGAGAGCTGCGCTTGGGCAGCCAGGCCTGAGAGTCACAGAATGGTCTGGATTAGGTTGGAACCTTAAAGACCATCTAGCTCTAAACCCCCTGCAATTGAACCCTTTCGTGATTCAGTGTAGGCCCTGTGGCAGCACTGTGAGGTCTAAACTAGGAGATAGCACATGAAATTTGAGGATGGTCATCCCAACATAACATTTCTTAGGCTCTAGAGACACAGGGGGATGGGAGATGCTGTTCAGCATGGCAGTCCACATGTTCATGTGGACTGAACTATGCAGCAGACCAGGCAGCACCTCAGGGGGATGGTTTTGTCTGCGCCCAGGGTAGTATCAGATCAACCAGCGGCACCCTTGATCAGCACGTGGGGACAGGGCTACGTTTGACTACTGCCTTGAGGTGACATTTTACACGTGACAACTCTCCCACCTCACCACCTCAGACAACCCTTGTAGGTAGCTTGACTGAGTTGACAGCTTTTTGGGACCAGAAGCCTCCATCTCCCTGCTCCAGGCCACAACTCTACCGGTGGCCACAGATTTCTTCCTCAGACACCAGGACAGCCACAGGTCATCTTGCTCAGGTGCAAATGTTCTGGGCTAAGCCAAAACATTTCTTTTCTTTTTTAAATTCACTTGATGTAAGTCCAAAAACTGAGATGACATCAAAGAGCCCATTGAGTAGATCCCCTCCAGAAATGCACGGGGACTTTACCTCGTTAGTACAAACACGGCTCCCCTCCAGACTTCCTGGGAACAGCTGAAGCAGCATCGCACTTCAAAAACCAGCCTGCACATCACAGGGGTGGGGAGGAGCTCAGCTCTGGCTCAGAATTGTTGACAACCATTTCAAAGCCCACGCAGGATCACACACAAAAATTGTCACAGCCCTGGGGGGAACAACTTTCTCTTTGTCCCCAGGATATGGGCTGTAAAGGCAATGGCAGGGCAGGAGCTGTCACATGAAGCAGTTGGGGAGGGTATGAAGTCTGATGTGAAGGAGAGAAAGAGACAAAGACTTAGACGGTTATCCCTCCTTGAACTGGTCAGTGATTGCTTCCCACGAGCTACCAGGAGGGATAAATGTCCCTTCAGGATTTCAGCCTGTGCCAAGAGAGTACATCTTCTTCTGAGGGATGGCAACTGCCAGCAGTTCTGTCCCTGCTGCAGTCCCCAGCTGGGATCTGCCACTGGCTGGGGTCTGAGGTCACCTCCAGAGGGACGGAGGAGACCTGCAGGAGCCCAGGCTCAGCCATGGCATGGAGTGACAATCAGGAGCTATGCTGCTTCCTGGAAGAACTGGAACTGATGTGCAAATAATGACAGAAAAAATGTGGGGCGAGGGAGGGTTAGAAAGAGATTAGTCTGGGGCACACTCTGGGAGATACACAATGTTAAGTATGAGGGCAAAGGAAATGAAAACTGGAAACTCAAACATAGTCAAGAATCCAATCCCAGCCTGGGCAGGAAGTTTACACTCTGCTTCTAAATATACATGTTTTTAAATCAACAAGCTTTCTTGTTCCTCAGCTCTACTGTACAACCACACGGGAGAACTAACCGGATAGAGGCACTGCCAAGCTCTCCTGGCAAGGCATGTCGTCCACAAGGGACAAGGGATGGGCTTCCCTGATGCTGAAGATGCTTTGGGAGAGCAGAATTCCCAGCTCCAAGCACGCTGCTCAGCACGTAGCACCCCGTCCCTTGCAGGCAGATCCCCCTGTGCTCTCCAAATGCCATGCCCATGGACATGAGAAGAGGGAATGATGCCCTGGGAGCAGGGCTCAGCGGCGGTGCTTCTTTCCTCCCTGCTCTCTGGCCACTGCATTCATGCTCAGCAGTCGGATAGTCACATATTTTTTTTAATTTGATATAATTATCTCGTAGAAATTACTGTACACAGCCTCTTGGGATCTAAAGCAATTAAGTGAAGATAAATTTCTTTCATGGAGCAAGCTGTCAAAGGATGAAGCAATTTCATTCCCCATTTGAAGTGGAAGCTTTGGGTCATGCATGGTTTATTTGAAACAATGCCATCACCTAAAGCTGCTGATCTTATCTGTCTTTCTCTGTCTCTCCATTTCAAACTGCTGAAGATGTGCAGCGTGGCACTGCCTGAAGTGATGACATCTGGCACCAGGCCAGATACAGAAACAAGCTGCTCCTCCCCGAGCCTGAGTGCAAGAGGCCAAGCATTCCTATTAAAAAGGGGGAAACCGAGGTGAAATCTGGGAAGAGATGAAAAGTGGGAATCATGCCCAAGGGAACAGAAGACCCACAAGCTACAGGAGGAGCAAGGTGCCTGCAGGAAGGGGCAGCACTGCCCAGGACAGCACGTAGGGCATCTCCAAGGGGTAACAGGCTAGCAGGCTTCCTCTTCCTCACCAGGCTGCCCTGAAGCCATCTAAACCTGGCTTCCAGGATTTCATCACAAGAAAGAACAGCCCATGCCCTCCAGTCTGTATGAGGAGAGACATGGCAGGACAGAAATTATAACCCATTAACACATGCATGCTAAGTCTATCAGAATTTCCAACAAATTCTCTCCTGTCCTCACACTTTACCATGCCAAGATGTTTCATCTTAGACAAAAAAGCCACATAAAAATTTAAAGTAAGTAATTTAAATAAACCATTCTCCAAAGTGGTGGGTTATATCCTGAAAAGGGGAGGATGTGGAGTAAAGAGTGGCCACAAGAAGGGCTCTGTTACCTGCACAGGTTCAACACTGGAGATGCTCCCATGGAGACTCCTGGGAAGGAAGGTCTATTTATATTTAACAGGTACTACATACTTCCCAAATATGAGGTGTCCCTCCATGATGACACCCGGGCATGTCAGGGCATCCACGAGGCTTCTGCAAAGCTCAGATCAGTGCTGATCAAATCACTGCTCATTAGGACTAAAAAAAGTTAGAGGGAGCTAATGATATAAGCTGGCAACGGGTACAAATTTGAGAAGCATCTGGGTGACTTAAGAGCGCAAAAATGATCTTCAGAAGTGACCTCAGCACCAGAAATGTGGCACGTCACTGACAGCTGGGAGGTCACTGTATCAACTCCAAAAATGCAGAGCAGAAGCCATATCCCTGATGAACCCTTGAAATGCTGCTCCAAGGCCACTTTTCCACGGGAAACATCGTGTGTGGACCAGGTATCAGGTGAAGTGACACAGCACTGGAAGGACACAGCCAGCTTCATCTTCTGTCTATAGACATAAATCTCCCTCCTTCCATAATAATGGCTGCTATAATAAACATCACATAGTTTATGATTAAGATAAACACGGAAACAAAATGTAAATCTGTTCTGTTGTTCACAAACTAGGCAGGAGTAACTCCTCAGAAAACACATTTGTCTTCATACAGAGAATTTGTGTTTAAATGTGCATCTACCTATTCCAAGTACAGAGGAGTTTTGGGGAAGTTTAAAGAAATAAATCAACAAAATGACTACAGATAAATACTATTGTTGTTGCTATTCATAACATATAAACTTATAGACAAATATTTTTACATATGGCATAAAGAAAATGCTTCATGCGAAGTGCTGGTATGCAAAATGTTAAAGTAAATTTTGTTAATTTAAATAAATTATGATGTTTACCTTATATTTTAGGAAATATATGAGGAAAAATGTGAATAAATTATCTGGATTAACTATCCAGCATTTTTCATGTCCCACCACAGATACAGCCAGGCCAGCAGCAGTAACGTGGCTCATGTGAGGTCTCTGTTTGGGAAGAATTTTAACGCTTCCCAGTGAACCTTCCCTTAATACCCCCTCATCTTCCTAAGGGACCAGGGTGGCCTGGGGCTGAGGCACTGGCCTGAAATCCTGGGTATCAGGGGTTTGTTCTCATCCTGAAGCGAAGGCTTCCTGTGGGACCCGCTCGGTCCCTCAGCCCCGTGTACCTCTGTTGCCAATCTCTAACAAGGAAATTGCTTTTCCTTCTGTCCCAACATGTTGTGGAGATACGTTCATTAATGCCTGGGAAGTGCCTTTGACTTCAATGACAGTGAGAAAAGAAAACAATAAATAAGACCATGGTGGTATCTTCTCTTTCTGATTGGGATGTGACGGCACGAGGACGCTGAGGGTTACAGTCCCGGCCTGCTGCGGGAGCTGGGCTTTGCATCCTCACCCAGACCCAGAGCTGGCAAAAGGATTTGGCATCCACAAAAACAACACAAGGCCCAGCTGGGAGCAGAAACGTGGGGAGCAAAATTCAAGCTCAACGACAGAGGTCACCTTCCGTCTCCCGTAGAGACAGAGTAGATCCCCATCTGTTATTTGGGCTGACCACTCCCTGCATTCCACCCCGTCCACTTCTCTGGCAGGCTTCCCAGGATGTGGATCTTTCTTATTCAGGGTAACAATGAGGAGTTATTAATTGGGTCTTTTTTCAGGTTTCCTGAGGTCCTTCCAAAAGCTGTGCTGGTGGATACCACAGCCTTTGTCATCTTCAGCTGGGATGTTTTAAGCATTTCAGTTGGTCAAAGACAAAATAGTGCCATGAAACAGGGTCACCCCAAAGCTGAGCCACAGGCAGAGACCAAGAGTCAGGTCAAAGACTGAGTTTAATGCAAGAGTGAAGAGTCTGAGGAGTGGCAGCGTATCCAGCTGGGAAAGTTGGAGGCCAAGAGGCAAGCCTGAGTCCCAGGGACCCCCTGTGTGATCCAAAGCACCACATAAACACTTGAGCACCAGGAAGATTGCCTGAGATGAGGCCACGCTTCATGCCCAGGGACAGCTCAGCCAGCCAGAGCAGCCTTTCAACTTCCTCAGAGTTTCTCTGGGTAGCAATAAGAGATGGCTCATTGGGAGGGGATCCAGCATTAATGGTGTTTTAATGAGGCCTTTCAATATACTTATAGACTAATCAGCAAATTCCATGAGGTCTGGGCCCTAATATGTCATTCTGAGTAGACTAAAACCGTGGTGAATACCTTTTCATACCCAGAGCTGTGCACTCTCTGGGTCTGAGTCCTGCCAAGACGTGGCAAGTTTTGTGCCATTTGGGTGCTGGTACAGCAGAAACGAGGCCATTTCCTGCTGAAAAAACCCCAAGGGAAGCGAAGGGTGCATGAGCCTGCTCCAAGGAGGTGCTGCACAGGAGCACTGGTTTGACTCTCCTTTCCTAGGTCACTCCACTATTGCCGACTCCGGGAACACACGATCAGCGAGTTTCTTGAATAGGACATTTCCCGTTTCCCAAGAATCTGTGCTGAACCTCTGGAAGCAGCTTTTAGGACACAAGGACTAAACACAAATAAGTTTTCCATCTCATTACATAAATCTGGCCTGACCATGACAGAAGTGAGGATGTTCAACAGCGAGCGTCACCTGATCCACATGAAAAGACCCAACGCCAGGCATGGGACAAGGCTGATTTATCCTGTCAGTCTCTGCCTTGAGCTGCTGATCACATCACACTTCCAGCAAACACTTTAAAACAGCCTTTAGCTGACACCAGAGCCAAACTGTGCAGGGCTGGCTGAGGACCTGACACATGCTGGTACACGTGCACAGCTCACACCCAGGCTGTCTGATTCACTTGGAGCAGTGGCTCAAGTGCCCTGTCCAAGATGAGCCTGGAGGAGAGGCAGAGGTGGATCCAAGGCAGGGGAGGAAGGGATGGAAACAACACAAGCTGCCTGAGAAAATTCCCCACGGTCTCCCCGTGCACCAGAGTAGCACTCCTTCCTTCCACATGCCAGGAAAGAGGCATTTCAGGGGTAGGGAAGGTTATTTCCACCAACTGCTGGTTCTTCCCTCCCCAGTTTTCCCCCGAGGAGATGGGGCTGCCTGGAAGGCAGCACCTCATACTTCCCTGCAAGCTGTGTCCAGACCACAAAGCCACTCTGGTGCTCACCGACAGGCGCCTTAAGAGAGCACGTGTAACTGGATCTTAACACGTTGGCAGGTGGTTCCTCACCTCGCAGTGCGACTGCAGTTCCCACACACAGCTCTCAGCCTCAGGACCAGGCAGAGCAGCAGGACCCCAGCTCTGCAGAGGTGCTGGACTGGGGCTGCTGTTACATCTGCCATCCCGCCCGGGCAAGGCCACAGGACCTGCTTAACGCTTGGCTGTGGCAAAGAGGCTGCAGAGCTTTGATCTCCTGCAGCCTCCAACACCATTTCACAGCTCGGTGCCACGGCCGTGCGTCATCAGGCGCTCAGCACGGCCGGGGCGAGAGGACGTGAAAAGCTCGTATGCCCCAGAGACTGCAGTGCACAGGATACGGACTGGATTAAAATCTGGTCAACAGAGGTCTTAAAATGTCAGTGTAAACAGGAGGGCAGTGCTGGCGGGGCCGCAGGGAAGCTTGCTCGGGCTTATGCTGCTTAACAATAGGTTCAGTGACCTGGACAAAGAAAACCTTTGCTGATAAAGCCAGTAGATTAGACACCGTCTCAAGCCCTCTCAAGCTTTGGAGACAGCAACTCACTAAAGTGCAAAAATTCTGAACTGCTCAGTCACCTACTCATTAACAAACCTCAGGCTATTTAACAGTTAAATGCAAAGTTGTGTCTCCAGAGCAAAGGTTGCAGGACACTGGGAGTGGCTGGTGGGTACCTAGGAGAGCACCAACTCACCTCCTGACCAGCTGGAGCAGCAGCTCACAGAGCAGCATATGGAGCCTGGACAGCCACAGCTCAAACACACCATGAGAACGGCTCAGGGGATCCAAACCATGCCCAACAGACTGTCCTGCCTCTCACTCCATCTACTCTGCTTACAGAAAAGGCATGGAGTTCAGGGGGCACACTTGTATATCAGGGTTAGAGCAGCAACCCAGGACTTCCCAATCTACAGCAAAATTCAATTAGTGGAAACTGAAATGAAGCAAATTCAGCCTGGAAATAACACACGTTTTTAACAGAGACTGGAACTGGCTCATGTGATAATTTTCCTGAGGATCCTGATGGGTTCTCAGCCTTCCAGAATCAAGGGTTTGTACTCTCTACAAGACCCACTGTTGGAAATTTCCCTGTGGTTTCCTGAGGAAGAACAGACCAGTGGAGATGGCCACAGCTCCCCCCAGCTTGCCAGCATCCGGGGCTCTCCCAGGCTGGATTCCCCACTTCCAGGACTGACGCGCACCACCGTGGGCTCCTCTTTGAAGAGGGGGTTTCTGACCTGTACATTCTTCCCAGAAGCTCCCCGATGTTCAAAGCACCTTGCTGACAGACAGGCAGGTGTGCCTGTGACAGTGACCACCTCCCCAAACCCAGCGCGGGGGCGGCGGGGGAGTGGCCCCCCAAACACAGCCCTGGGCAAGGCACGGGGGAGTACTCCAAGCCCAGCTGTGACATTTCCTTTCACCTATACCTGTACAGCTGTTTCCTACAGGGCTGCAGCCTCAAGTGAGATGTGTGAGGCTTCTGTAGGTGCTTGGGAACAAGATGGAACAGAAACGCTTCACACCTGGCCCCAAAATTACAGCACGCTGGCAGGTGGCCAACATAAACTGGCAGAGTACCAGTTGCAATGGACATCAATTAAGCAGCCTGTCATCCTCAGACTGCAGGCTTTGCTTTTTGCGATCTGCATCGCTCCTTGAGCCTTCAGCAGCACCAGCACTGGAGTTTTCCAGATGGGATCATTTCCCGCATATTCCACTCGCTAGATTTATTGCAGGTTGTTTTTTTTTTTTTTCTTAAACCCACCCCCCTCCCCTTTTTAAAAGCTTGAACTATTATTCCACATTGCAGATTTCTCCAGGGCTGGATTCAGTGTCCTCATGCCGTGCTAGTGCTTGTTTGCCATCAGTTTCCTTTGCCTTCAGCTGCAGAAATGCAGTTTCAAGGATATCCTCAAAATTCTCTTAGCTTAAAGAGTGACTAAAAACCGAGACTAAATGATAACTGAACAGGATTCCTCTTGGGAAGATGCCCAGCACAGCCCTAGGAGATGCAGCAGAAATCACTAGGACAGCACTCGTGCCCATTGCTACAGTGCTACATTTAAAACAGCACGACAGTCACCAGCGCCCCCTCCTCTGCCACCCAGACCCGGGACACAGACTCAGTTTGGCACTTCCCACTGCACTGACGGCACCTGGCAAAGGCAGAGAGAGGCTCCCGTGGTGTCCACACAGCCCCTGGCACTCGTGGCTCAAGGCAATGCCAAGGACAGACAGGGAGTTCAAAGCAGGTGATACTCTCCACGCTACCTTCGCGGTGGCATAAAATCCAACCTCTCCTCCATCACCCCATGACATCATCTTCCAACATGGCCCATAATTTAGTTTAATTGCCTTTTACGATCCAAAGGCACCACATGAAAGGGAAGGTCGAGGCTGGGATGGAGTTCAGATACTGGTCAGAAAATGTAAACATCCCTAACTCTGCCGCCTCGGGGCTGCCAGCTCCTGCCAAGTCCCCGCTCCGAGCAGGGCTGCCTGTGGCAGGGATCTTTCTCTGCTTGTTTGGAAACCGAGGCAGGCAGGAATGGAAGGAGTTTTTCAAGGATGACTCCTCTTTGGACTCTCCTACTTGGGGCTCCGATCTCTGCTCACAGTTTCCCTTTTCCTCTCTGGAGCAAACTCCAAGCTGGAACCTCTCGCTCTCATGGGCTGAGTGCATTTGCTGGCCAGCTGGAGGGAGATGCTCCAAGGCTATGGAATGGGAATATGGAAAGGATGCTGAGAAAACAGTTATATTTGCTCACTGGGGTTTTCTCTCTGCTTACAGAGAGCTTGTGCTCTCAGTGTCCTGGTCTTGCTACCCTTCCTCTGATGCCTTGCAAGAAGTCCTCCCAAAATCACTGTAGTGTGGCCACTCCAATGGCTTAAATGTGGACTTAATCCCTGGCATTCCAGGAGCCATTAGGTCTCGGAAAGGACAAAAAAATCTGGTGTTTAGAGGCATGACAGAACCCAGTCACTCCAACAGCTTCTCCTCCTGGGCTTTTAAACCTGGGGCTCCCTTTCCAAGAAGCATCAGACATGACTACATACTGCCAAGAGATCTCTCAGAGTCTTAGGAAGACTGAAATACCATAAATAAGTGAAGTGAATAACAAGACAGGACTAATTTTAGCCCAAGTCTAAATAATAATTAGCTCCTAAACAGCTAATCCAAAGGCTACTGCAAATGTAGAACATGTTGGGGCAACTAGAAAGAGGGTCACATTTGGAATGTCCACCTGGGCTGGACAGTGCAGAAGAAAGAGATTTGGGATTTCTGAGGAGAAACTGGGAGTTTGGGCCGCCCTGACAGGTGAGCGAAACAAGAACCGGCACAAGTGTGAGAAGCTCACCGGCCACCCGAGAGCTGGAGGAGCCAAGCAATACCCAGCTTGTAGGTCTGGGGCAGTAAAATATTGCTAATTATTTTTCAGAGCCTTGCATTTTAGGGCTTTCATTTGCCTGGTGAGGTGAGACAGGGTTGAGACTAGATGAGTGGTGAGTATCTGAGACAGTCCACTCCACACATGAGCATGCACATGAGGGAAAAAAAAAAGTGCCTTTCTGTTTGAGAGGAGGGAACCACAGTGACTGGCCCTATAAGCACATGTATTAATCATGCACCGTCTGGTTTTAATCCACACACTGCTGATCCTGCGTCTCACTGTATTGTTATCAGGGGAAGGAGTATTTCTCCTCAATCTTATTCACCAGCCAAAAGCCTGAAAATGCAAAAAACACATTTGTGAAGTGCCTTCCCAAGGACCCCGGGCCCCGGACCTGGTGAGCTGGGGCTGCTGCCTTTTTATTGGCGTTTAAAAACCTTTTATTAACGTGTGTCAGGGCTGGGGGAGGAGAGACAGGCTCAGGTTTCAGGACCCCCCATGCAGAGAGGTTTATTGTGGGAAGGGACATTAACACTTTCTCCTCCACATCTCCCCGTGGCTGGGGCATGTGGCAGAGGGTGGGCTGCAGGCACCGCTTGGGCGATGCACATGTTGAGCCCACGAAGAGCTAGCAGGGATGTGGACAATCAGTGATGCCACGTGCCTGCAGAGAGAAGAACATCCCTGCTCTGCTCCATGTCAGGGATCTGCAGCCCTCTTCCAGCCTTGCCAGTAGCTCCACGGGGTCACTGCAGAGCAGGATGCTCCCGAGACAACAGGATTCAGAGGGAGCTGAGGAATCCAGGCCATGCCCCAGGTTCCCAGGGCTGCACCCACGCACAGCTCAGATGCACCACCACCCGGACTCGCTTTAACCTCAACACAGCCCAAGTGTTTTCCATTACCAGTCCCCCACAGCAGCACCACGAATCCACAGTTGCCACCTTCCTTCTTCCCAAACCTTAACTCAGCCATGCTGCCGCTCCCTGCTCTTGCCTAGGGTCCAAGGCTGGGTGAGTGAGGTCCTGGCACTGTCTCCTCAGGCTGCAGAGGCTGCAGACACAGCTGACAGCTCAGGCACCAGGCTGCATAGTTTGCTGCTGACTGGTACGTTCGATGGTGTTCCATCACACAAGCTGCAGTGGATATCTGCCCAACATACGCCCAGGAAAACAGCACCAAGCTATGCTCACCCCGGAGCCAGCTTTTGTTGGTTACAGCTTCAATGACAGTGCAAGAGATGATGGGAAGCTCAAAGTGTCCCACTGGCTCCAGCAGGAATCCGAACGCGCGGCTTCATGGCAGCGAACGGAGTCAGAACATTTTCACTCAAAATAAGAGCCAGGCCAAATGCTCGAAAACTTGCTGAGAAACTCTGGCTGAATTCTGCACTCCATCTGCTAAATGGGACGTGGAGAACAAAAAGGAGTGGGAAGCACAGTGTTTGTCCTATACAGCTCACAAAACAACCACCCTCTTGGTAGAGCCAATAACCCAACACCATTTTAAGCCGAATTCTCTCCACTTTTGCCTTTCAACAGATTCTTTTCCTCTGAAATGCTACAAATTAATTAAGAAACTAGTGGGTAAAAGCATGGGGTAAGGATTTGGAGCACCAGCAAGCAAGGTGAGATATTGTCCTTGGAGTAAAAAGCCAACTGCCTCTTCCTCGCCATGCAAGTGATAGAAAAGGGACCACAGTGAGCTTCCCAGAACCCTCCTCCCATCCCACAAGACACTCACAGGGTGCCATATAAAGAGCAGTACATTTTCATTGCCTCTCCAGCAAAGAATTTGGGCTGAAAACCGGGCCAAGACTGAAAACACAAGAGAAAGAAATTGGGTGCAAAAAATAACTCCTGCTAAAAAGCAATGAAAAATCAGTATGGGAAAAAAACACAGTGCCAGAGAGAGCTGCTCTGCTGAGTGCTGAGGGAGGCACAGGGATACAGATCCCATCTTGCCGCTATGCTCACCGTGGACACTCACCCTTCCACTGTGAACAGCCCAGAGATGCATCTCACAGACTCAGAGTCACAGAATGGTTTGGGTTGGAAGGGATCTTAAAAGACCAACTAGTTCCAACCCCCTTCCATGGGCAGGAGCACCTTCCACTAGATCAGGCTGCTCGAAGCCCCATCCAACCTCTCTTTGAACTGATGAACTGCTGAAGAGTTGGATTCATCTGGGCTCTGCACTCTACAAGGAGGGCAGGGAGCAGATGGTGGACTGGGACCTGGACACAAGGACCCCTGTTCAAATTGAGTTGAGGTTTCTTTGCAGGGAACTGCCTTTCTGTATCTTGCTCACAGTCACTCATCGGTTCACGCCTCAGTCACACCATCCTGGCTGAGTCTGCAGTGCCTTCTCCAACACCCCACTTCTGCAGAGTCAAATAATTCCCTTCACTAATACTGCAGAAGGAGAAGATTTGTGGAGCAGGGTAGTCATTTGCTTGTAATGACGCAGCTGCCACTCCAGTCCCTTTCTACAGAGCTACCAAATCACAGAAAACGGGGTAGGAATGTCCAAAGAGGACACTTTACTTCTATTCCAAGGTGTTTACTTCAACCCAAGTTGTACCTGAGAGTGCCACCCAGTCTGCTTTTAAAATCTCCAAGGCTGAAGAGTTCCTGCAGAATTGCTAATGAGGCTGCTCTCAAGTGCTTAACTACCCAAAGGTATGAAGCCTTTCCTAAAGCGTCATCTTAATCTATTTTGGTGCAATTTATGCCCATTCCTTCCTATGCTTTTCAGCATGGAGCTGAAGGACAGCTTGTTCTCCTCCTCTCTGCATTTTCCCCGAATTTCCACTAGACTAAAAAGCCCCAGCTCTCCCAAGCCCTTCTTGGAAGTCAGGCTTTTGAGCTCTCTGCTCTAACTCACTGACCTCCCCTTCATCCTCTTGGGCGCCCTCTGCACAGTGAACATACACACCTGCTGATTCACCTGTCTGACCATTAATGAAAACACTGTTCAGAAAGAAATAAAGGGCATACAGGCACAGCCAGGCCTGGTTGCTTCCCTCTGGGATCTGTGCCTTTTTGGCAGAGCTAACGCCAAGCCTGATATCCCCAGATGCCTGGGTGGCTGGTGCTGAGCTGCAGGGGCACCAGCTCCCACCTGAGGAGTTGTGCAGTTTCTTTATAAAGCACCAGAGGCAAAGGGAGCTGGGACAGGGATAACTCAGTTCAGAAGCTCAGGTGTAGCTACAGGACAAAGTCACGTCTCTTATTTCACAAAGATGAGTGCAAGTGCCTGGCAGGGCAGGTAGATGGCACTCCGAATAAACCAGTGTGTGGTTAGCAGAGGCAGAGTTCAGGGAATTCTGACCCTCTCCCACAAGTTATGGGGCACCAGGCAGAGCTGCTCAGCCACCTCACCTGCCTGCTGGGGACTCTGGATCGTGGCTGTTGGGAAAAGAATATCTGTGTAGGGGAGTGGGGCATTGGGACCGTCCCCAGCAGGACTCCCACGAGGCACACACAGGGCAAACAGGCTACTTTAGGGCAGCAGTGGCAATCACACGCTTCTTATTTTAACCCCATCAAATAGAGCCTCGAAAATTCACGTTTCCACAGCGACTTCCTGGACGAAGGTGCTTCCCCAAATCGGGAGGGCTCTCGGTTTTACCCTTTTACCCTGTGCTCCTCTGCTGCAGGCAGTGCTGCGAGCACAGGTTGGGCAGACAGAGAAGTGAAACAGAAATTCGCACCTTTTGGTCCCTCTGTGAGAAAGGTCCTAAATTTCTCACCGTCATTTCAGGAAAATGTCAAGAAGAAGTGGCACATGGGAAGGCACGTTGCCCCTGTCACATGCAGGCTCTCCACAGAAACTTGCCCTCTGCATCCCCACTTCTCCTCCCGTAGCACCAACCGCTCAGGGAGGAGGCGCCGGGACTTCCCAGATGAGCTGCATTTCTGGAGCTGCAATTCTGCCTCTCAGCAGGAAACTGTTGAGAGCCACTCTCATCCTGCCGTGCCTCCAAGGGCGTGCAAAACAAATGCCATTGTGCCTCCTCCATCCCCCATCAGGCTCAGACACGTTCTTCAAGTGCAGCCCCCGGATCCCTCCTGGCCAGGTGGTGGCAGAGAGCAGACCCAAAACCCCACATCAACAAGGGAACTGATTTCATTATTCTAAAAACAAACAGCCAAAGGAAAGTTCAGGCTAGAATGGGCTCCTAGAGCAAAGAAAGGAAAATAGAGAGCGGGCAGTGGGGAATGCTTCATATTCCTAAAAGCCTTTTGTACGTTAACACATGGTGTCTGCTTCTCTCTAGTCACCTATTTATCACTCTCCTCTTTAGAGAAGGAAAAAAGTCCTGGCTGCCTTCCTAAGGCAGAGTTTTGTGGCCGGGGGGAGGGGGAGGGTGCTTTAAGCATGATGCAAACCATTTGGAGTGCACCGAGAGCTCTGCCAACACAAGCTGCACTATTTAAACAAGTGAGGAAATGATCGTATATACAACATGCCAGCGAGCACACACACACCAGAGGAAGTCGAGAGGGGTTTTCATGACACAGAGCTGGATGTCAGCGGCTGAAAGGTCGATATTTTCCCTTAACACCCTTCTCAATGACTTAATCGTGTTCCGTTTGCACAGAAAACTTCCCAAGAATAAAAAGTCTGGAGGAATTGAGGGGGGATGTTTGGCCTACTGCTGACCTTGTCCGAGGTCCTCTCCACGTAGCAGGGCTCCTGGGGGGCGACCAGCAGGGGAACGAAGCCCGAGAGCAGCCGATCCTCTTCCAGGCTAAGCAGGGCAAGGTCGTCATCTGGGTCCTTGTACAAGGGCACCTCCGACTGATTCACTGTGGTCAGTATGTTACAGAAGTCAGCCAGCGTCGCCCACACATCTACTGAGACCCTGGGAGAACGAGGAGAGACGTGAGCAATTCAGGGCTGGAATGCGTTGGGAGTTGCCTGCAATGCTGCAGCGAATACCAGAGAGGTGAGGCGAGGCGAGGCACGACACCACTGCTGCCCTGCCCCACGGGAGGGCTCCGGCACAGCTGCGCTGGCACCGAACCCAGGAGGGATTGTAACCCTCACCCGCCAGCACTGACACCGGCCACCCGTCCCCCTGGATGGGGCCAGTTCCCGGGAACTGGCCCTTCCCACTGCTCTGCCCACCTCTGCCCACTCCGGAGCCGGCACATCCGCAGGGAGCAGCTTCCCCATGCAGCGCCGGCAGGAACCCAGCTCATTCCAGATGGGAGAAATGATGTTTGTTACTTAATTTTAAAGCCTGCTGGGAGGACAGACTGGACACCCGCACTGCTGTCAGGGCAGAAGGGGCTCCTGGAGGGCTCCAATCCAGCCCAGGGGGCTCCAGCCCAGCCTGGGGCACTCTCCCTTGCACAGCTGTTACCTGTTGCGACCATGTGCTGCAGCCTCGCTCTACAGCACAGAGATTTTCTCAGTTAAACCCCACCCATGCGGGGGTTAAAGCCATGTTTTGCTTCTGGCCAAGGGTTTCAACACTCACGAGTGACCTGCAAAGCTGCCTCTGCCGTGTCTCACCTTCCCAGAGTGGAAGTGATGTGCAGGGAGCCGGGTGCGAACACGAGGCCACCAGCAGCCCTGGACTGCTCTCCGCACATCCCCATCACACATCCCCATGGCTGAGCACCCTGGGGAGAGCTCAGCACCCCAGAGAGCGCCAGCATGGGGAAAAGCAGGGAAGCAGGCATCAAGCACAGGGGTACTACAGCTGACCAGGCTGTCTTGCACTGCGTTTCTTCCTCCTGTTTCTAAAAACACTCAGATTGGGTTTTTTTTAAGTGCACAGACTGGGATGAAAGCAGCGAATAGAGGAAACTGGGGCTGATCTGCTTCTGGTGGCAGTAAGGAGGGCTGCTCCTCCGCTCCCCACCTCTGGAGCACTGAGAAGCACACGGAAGTCAGCATCACCAGGGGTGCAGCAGTGACCGGTGCGGGCCGAGGCAGCCCAGGGCTGCAGGGAGGCCCCCTGCTCTTTGAACTGCTCCAGGTGGACAGAGTCTGCACTCGGTTATTTACGGGAATCAATGTACCAGGAAAGCACACTGAAATGAAACATCTTGTTTTCAAGAGCGTCCTGGGAGCCAGGCAGAATGAGGAGCCATTAATCAAAGCCCGGCACGTAATCAGCACACATGTAACGCAGAGTCGCCCACGTCCCTGAGCCAGCCCTACCCCACGTTTTGCAGAGGAGAAGAGGTCCTTCAAAACCCTCTGGTCACAGACAGCAGGAGCTGGGTTCATTCACAAAGCTCCATCGCTTGGCCCAGCCAGGTCTGGCTGTCAGAAATGTTTAAATATGGAAAAAAATAAACAGTTGCAACACGTTTTTCGGAGGGATCTGTCCGAGGCCCTTTGTGATGTAATGGGAAACGCTGCGTTTGTGCTACCAGCTGGAAAATAAACAGAGCTGCGAGGGTTAAAAGGAACTGAACTTTCCACGACCCCTATCTGCAAAAGAAGAAAATAATAAGAGGAATGATCCACTGCCCCACAGCCCTGATAGTTTATCCTCCGGCCCGGGCTGCAGAGACAAGCACCGGATGTGATAGGGCTGCTCTGGGCCACCTCCAAGGCGAGCTCTGCCCATGGGAGATGCACAGGGCTTGGGAGGCTCAGCCTCCCCCAGTGCCCTCTTGGCAACTGGGCTCGGCTGCCTGCGGCCGGTCACATAGCACTGGTGGGGCCCCACGGCTGGGCTGCCATGAGGGCTTGGCTGGGATGAAGGAGGTGCAGAGGCATCAGCGGGGAGAGGAACGGGAAGAGCGCCCGCAACCACGAGGGAACGAGCACACAGAGGTGTTGGGGACAGACGCGGATGCAGAGGACACTCCCAGGGGGCTGGGACAGCCAGGTGCATGGGGCCAGGGAAGAGGAGAAGGGGAAAAAACACACTGCAGAGAGCTTGCCTGTATTCCCAAAAAAGTAGAGCTGCAGGCTGTGGATGGAGAAGAGCAGTGAGTGTGGGAGAGAGGCAGAGGACAGCGGCGGGATGTTGGGCTGGACGGGAATCTACAGCAGGGTAAGGAAGGGACGGAGGTGAAGGAGCAGCACAGACCAAGTACAGGGAGCATCTTTTTCCACAGGGCTTGGCATCCAAAATCAGAAAAATGCCACATGAACAGTCACCCAGCTGACACTGCTAATGCCCTTGCAGACACCCAGCCTACTGGTCCCCTCTTCTCTCTCCCCTTGCATCACTGCCAAGCAGAGCACCCCTCACCACCCTGCAGTGTGAGAGCAGTCCCTGTCACTTCATCCTTCATCTGCAGCTTCACAGTGCCTTGCCACATCTGCCATTTGCCCTGAATGTGACAGGTTCCCACCCTGGGCTTGCTTCAAACCTCAGACTGTGCTGGCTCCCCAGGTAGCTAGATCTCACTGCAATGCAATTCCTGCAGCCCCCTGCAGAGCCTTCAAAAAGCCATCAAAGAAGAAGATGCTGGCATTTCTGCTCTGGTTTTCTCCTGTGATGGCAGAGGCAGCACTGCAGAGATCAGGTCTGACCATTTTCTGTCATCCCCTTGGGTGCAGCTCCTCCTCTGCAGCACATCTCACAGCACTGCCACCACCAATATCATTCACCATCTGCTACCTGCTGGAAAAGCCAGTGAGGGCAAACAGCTCCTGTTGACATGTAGGGCCCTGTGGATCTCCTGATGGGATGCGCACTCACCCTGGAAGGATGCACAACATCCAGGAGCCCTGTCACATGCCTTCTCCCCACTGCCTCTGCCCAGGACCACCTCATGGCCACTCCCAGACATTTCTGGCTTATGTCACCCCACAGTGCAACGACGCTGGAGCCTCTCTGCAGAGCCCAGGCAGGCCCAGGTGCCTGGAAGCTCTGTGCATGCACAGTGCCACAGCTTCATTGTCCCTCTGCGGAGGGAGGCCCTGAATTACTGACACTGAGCCCAGGCACGCAGCTCCCAGGTACAGGGACGAGGCTCCCAGAGCTTTTAACCGAGGAAGCGAGAAGGGGGTTAGCGCGAGGTCTTTCCTCAGAACGGGGGTTCATTCACTTCCCCACAGACACATTTACATTTGCTTATTCCACCAGGACAGGAAAAAAAAATAAGAGTTAATTTCTTTTTTATTGCCTCAGGATTCCAGGTTTAATGTAGCTGTCAGTGTGAGCGCAGCCCAGCTGCACGCCGACGGGACACGGCCCGGCCAGCCCATGGTGAGAGCCGCACAAGTGCGCAGCGAGCTGGACCGCAGCCCTGGGGCCGAGTGTGGCCCTGGAGAGACTGGGGATAGCTCCTGGCAAGGATGATGCCCGTATGGGCATCACCACAAGGCAAAATGCACGCACCAAAGCGTGGGGAGAGCAGAGGGCACCAGAGTGAGCCTGATGCTCGCCGAATCCCCGCGGCCGCAGTGCTGCGCAGCGCTCCGGCGTGAGCCACCATCTTCACTGGGGGCGCGGGCTGCCTGGTGATTAATATCAAGCACAATGACCCCATGTTACAAGCCTGCGGGGGCCTGTGGAGGTGGCCATTTCCTGTGTAATACCAGCTTGTTTAAACACTAACATCCAAACTCCACAGCTGCAGAACAAACCCGGAAAGCGCGGCGCAGAAGAAGCCCTGCATTGTGTTCCCAGCCGGCCCGAGCCGCGCTGCCGTGCAGATGGCAAACGCCCCGGGGCTGTGAGCTCCCGGGGCCAGGCACTGCACACCCCCCGGCTCCCAGTGCCCACCGGATGAGGTGATCCGCATCCTCCTCCTGGGTTTCCTCTCTCCTGGACCAGGGGAGGCTGAATTAAAAGCAGCTCCTTTGTAAGGAGCAAAAAAGATTGGCCGTGGGAGCTCGTCCCAAAAGGTGTTCACCAACCTTGTCCTGGGCTCAGACAGAGCAGGATGAGGTGGTCACAGCTCCTCTGCACCAATGGTTTCTGCCACCCTGCCCTGCACACGGTCCCTTTGGCCAGCTGGGCATCCATAAACCCATTCCTCTCCCAGGAACCTGCCTTGGGAGCTGGAGGGACAACTTCCTCCCCAGGAGAGGTGCAGTCTCCTCTCAGCCAGCCTCTGCTTCGCCACAGCCCCCTTCTCCACAGAGACTTTTGGCTTCTGCTTTGGTCAACTTTACCTTCATTCTCAGCCAGGTTTACACTACAGAGACACCTCTGAATCCTCGCTTTGATGTCTCGATAGGGAAACTCTGGTGGCCAGCATTACTGGGGCTGGGATCTGCAAAAGGGATTTTCCATTTAGTCTTCAGCAGACTCCAGCAATGTTTTGGCACCCCTGTCCAAGACTCTGTCCATCTCTCCCAGTGGGAGCTGCCATCTCAGTGACACTTCTCTGCAAGAGCGATGTGATGAGAGCGATCTGGCAGATCTCTCTGGGAAGGTAAGCTCTAGAATGTGCTCACAGCTTTTGGATTTAATTTAATACTTGGTTTAAATTAACCATTTTTAAATGCTTGCAGACAGTCTCCACAAACTGAGAGGCCCTTCGCTCCAAGCGTAAGGAGCATGAATTTGCCAGGGTCAGCCCTGCAGCAGTGTGTCTGTCTAGCCAGTGGCTTCCCCGTCGGTTCTTGTACTTCATTTAGCAGTGGATTAATTGTGGCAGCAAAGCGGAGCAAGGAGCAGTTTTGCTCTCCCCTCTGCAGCCCTCTTCACAGCCCAAAAGGAGATGGATTCACCTGGACAGCTCCTATTCTGGAAACACATGAGGAAAGAGCCATGGAAAGCTTGCTGAGTCCCTCTTCCAAAATAGGAAGGACACCCTTCACCTCTCAAATGCACACATCAGCCTGGAAACCTGTTCCAGGGCATCCCCTGAGCCATGGTGACCAGGCAGTGTGGACAAGAGCTGGATGAGTACACTAGACCAAGGAGGGTGGTTTTGGGGAAAGATGGAGCTTCTTGCTCGGGTTAAATTTGGGACCACTGAGCCCCCAGGTAGGGAGAGGATGCCTGCCAGGAACCAAGCTCCCACCAAGCAAAGGACCCTGAAGACACAGCCTACCTGAGCCTCCTATCCTGCTCCACAGAGCCCACTCCTGATGGCTCACATCCACATGCCGGGTTTCAGCAGCACTCACCCCTCACACCTTTCCCTCCGCCTCTGTCCAAGGGGGAAAGCAGCGAGCTGAGGAATTTGGTGTGGGGTTGGTTCTTTTTTTTTTTTTTTATTGTACGGACTCAAATCCAGCAGTGTGATAAATGCATCCGAGCTACAATTAGGAAGATATATAGCATCAGAACGCGAAGGTCTGGGCAGCGTGGTGAAACGCGGGCTCTCCAGAGCCCCAGCTATGTTTCCCATTATGTAACCCTGGTCATGGGCAGACAGCCAGACTCCAAATGAAAAAGAGACTCTGGCTTGGCACCGTTTCTATTTTCCTATCCTCATTCGGGGTCAGCGCAGTGTCATACAGCTGCAGAGAAAGCTCCGGGGATTAAACCTGGGAAAGACTCCAAGACCAGGACCCGGGTTCAAGTACCAGCTGAAAGCAATAAACCAACTGCCACAGCTGGGCTGAGTTTAGACGTTCTCAAAGTCCCCCAGCTCTCTCCCATACGAAGAACGAGCGATTGTGAACATGGCGAACGCAGCGTGAGCGGAGGCCTTGGGACACACAGCCCCGGCAGCCCAGGCCCGAGGCTCTGGTGGAGTCTTGACAAGCTGCCCCGCTGGCCCTGAGCCCAGGCCGGCTTTCTGGCAGCAGCGCTGGCCCCGGATGAGCTGCACTTTGATGCGAGCTCTGGGCTCCTAGCGGGCTGCCAGGTGGGTATGAGGCCTGGTTTTTCCAGAAGCTTTAGCACATTCATGGCATCCCTGCAGGGTGCTTCTGAGCTTAAGGGGATTTTTGCTGTCCCTTTTCCATGCCCACACCATCAAGAGGGGCAATGAAAGTGGTTTAAGTGTGTCCAACCAGCTTTTCCATTGGCAGTGGTGGGACCTTGCGGCACAGCCCACCAGAGAGAGGCATGGAGCATGAGTGACACGGCACAGGTCCCTTACTCAGCTCTTCAACTTGGCATCTGTGCTTGCTCCTCACATGCTCTCCCTGCTCCTGAGCTCACCCTGCCCATAAACCTTGGCTTACTCCACCACGCCTGCTGCTCTGACCCATGTTATACTTCAAAACTTCTTTGAAGCTGCTCCTATCTAAACCCCTGGACTCAGTGGCTCTACCTGGTTAGTGAAGAGCCCCAGGGCAGCCAGCAGGCTTGTGTCAATAAAAAGCTGAAACACTAACCCAGTGCTCTCCTTTTCCTTTCCTACCCCCAGGGAACACGTTGCAAATCCCAGGTCATGCCCAACAGCAGAGCAGGCTCCCTGCTGCTCATCCCTATCTGCATCTCCAGGAAAGCTCAGCTGCAGCTGACCCAGAGTCCTGGACCACCACCAACACTCCATGCAAGAGCTCTGGGCTGAAAGAGCACCAATCTCCTCACCACGGGTAAGGCAGATTCTCCGGGTGAGCCAAAGAGTGGAGGAGCCAACGTGGGGCAGGCTGTCCCTGCTCCAGAGCATGGTGGGACAAGAGGGGCTGCTCAGGTACCCTCTGTGGAGAGGGCCCAGTGAGGAAGCAGCTGGGCCTCTGCTGCAAGAAGAAGACCCTCATTCCTCCACGGAGCAGACTTGTGGAGTCCCTCAGCCTACGCTCACTACATCTGAAAGAGCCATGTGCCACAGGGTAGGCTGCCACCACTACCACCTTCTCTCCCACCCCGCTGGGCAAGCAGAAGCCCACACCTGCTCCATGATCCTGGGAGGACACAGCCCTGCGCCCCGCAGGAGGGGGGAGCAGCTCATCCCAGGGAAGGCGCCGAGTGCTGGCTGCATGAACCCAATCAGAAATTCCATCTCGAGGCTGCCCGTGGCCAAGGGCTCAGCGGCTCCCTGCGCAGGCAGCGCGAGGGGAAGGGGGGATTGGTGCAGGCGGGTTCACGTGACGGATCCCAGTTTGAGTTCCTGCCCAAAGATGGGCAGCAGTTCACATGAGCAGGCAGCGGTCCCACACCGAGCAGCCGACAAACAGAAAACAGACTCCATCTCCACAAAATGAGGCCCAGAACTTCCTGTGTGAGATTTCCATTTCCTCAGCCAAATGAAAAAGAACTGGAGTAAGAGGCAATAAACTAGGAGAGCAGGACTGGACCTGACGCACGGAGCGGGGACCCATTAATGGTTAAGCCACTTTGCTGGATTACTCTTAATGCGCCTTCCCATCACCCTGGGTTCTGGCTCCTTTGGATTAACAATAAGACGTGATTTCAGGCTCTGGATCCGGAGTACCGGAGGCAGATGGAAAATCCTGCGGGAAAGCAGCTACGGAGCATGCTCAGACACTGTTTCGCATACTCCATACTTGGCCCCTTCACTCGATTTTCTGTCCAAAAATATGCAAATTGCCTAGTCCGCATTATGGACTAATGGGCTGAAATCGGCCAGTTTAGAAAATTAACCCTTTTGTGCACCGCAGGGTAGAGAAAAGCGGTTTCTGAAGCAGAGGGGAGGCGACTTTGGGAGCTCCAGGAACAGGCGAGCTGCTCCAGGCCAGCCCAGCCTGACCAAGGTTGGCCCAACCCAGTCAAAAAAAAGGCAACAAAATGCTCATGCTGGAAATGGGAGTTCCCTCTGATTGAGAGGGAGGCCCTGCCTGTCCAGCTGGCTGGGCCAGTGGAACACCTAAAAGAGGGGTATCCCAAACAAACCAGACACAAATCCAAAGCAGAAGGTAAAAATTCATCTCATGATCCATCTTCAAACACATGAAAACAAGAGGCACCCGCCAAGCCCCCTCAGAGGCCCTCCAGCCCCACCCACACATCAGTGAAGAAGATCCCCAAATATTCCCCAGGAAGTGAACCTTGCCTGGGTGCTCAGGTCAGAGTGCCACAGCCAGCAGTAAGCATGAGCAAGAGGGAAGGGTGGCATGAGGAGCCCAGGGAGCAGACACCAGAAGACAAACCAGAGGATGCACGTACTGTTTGGGGAGCTCGAGAGAGGTCGGAGGAGGATTCCAGGTGTCCGGGTGGCCAAGCATCCAGTCCGACCAGACTTTCACGCTGGGGAGCAGCTCCTTCAGGTCCTGGGGCAAGGCAGAGACCTTGATGTCATCCTCCTCATCCTCCTGCTCCATCTCTTGTGCCTGAACTGCAAATACAAGATGTGAGAGCTGAGCCAGCTCACCACAGTCAGGAAGCAGGCTCAGGCAGGGACTGGGGATGAATGACACAGATCCCAACATCCCAGCTTTGGACACACAGGGGAACAGCCACAACCCACAGTAAGCACAAAGACAGATCTGTTCTCCCTATACAGACTGGCCTGAGGGTCTGTGATCCCTTTCACTGAGGGCAGTGGGGTGTCACTGCAACAGTCATAAAGATAGGATTCCAAGGTCCTAGTTTTGTGAAGTTTCCCAATAGCTAGCAGAAAGCATACCCTGAGTCTCTCTCTTTCTTCCAAACATTTCTGCCTGCACACATCAGGGGCTTTCCTACAAATGATCCAGCCATAACCTGGGCAGAGTTTGGGATACTTGGAGAGAATCCATGGGCCCCAGCAGAGGGGAAGGGGTGTACAAAGCAGCAGGGAACGTGGGCCTGAACCCCACCAGGCTGCCTCATGGGCTTCTGCATGGATCCTGCCGGCAACTCCTTACCTGGCGCACATTCCCTTAGCAGGTTGGTGCACCTCCTCACCAAGAGTGCAAACATGGAGAGCCCCAGAGCTGTGGCCTGTTCCTGGATGACGGAGCGACAGTCCTCAGAGATGCACTCTAGGAGACAGAGAGGGTTTGGGTCAGATGTTCCATCCTGCTTTGCCTTCAAAGCCTCCCTTTCCACATCCCACACGGGGCAGGGATGAGCAATTCCCCAGCTCACACCTGTCCTGGACCCAACTGTTCCATGCAGGGGGAAAAAAGGTGATGAGTAGCCAACCTGGAGCAGGAAGAGGCTGCAGCCACACTGCCCACACCATGCCCAACCCCACTGTGTGGGCTTGGCCAGCCAGCACCAAGCTGGCACTGAGGGCTCCCAGCACAGAAGCTGCTGCCTGGAGCTGCTGCCTTTCCCTGAAGGAAGGGGCTATGTTTAAGTGTTAAAAGGGTAATTAGCTGCATGTTTGATCTCTGTCCCTGCTGGAGTTTTAACCTCAGCAGCTGAGGAGGGGGCTCCTCCCATTAGTTCAGCAGTCACACAACAGCTTGTCAAGAGAGCTTAATTGGAACTGTTACTCAAGTAGATGCCACACGACCACAGCTCTTCCAAACAGAGCCGGCTCGGAGTGAGAGCAAATCCCCCCGGCACATCTACACCCAGCCAGAAACCACTTCTGAGGCTGCTGAGAGCAGCGGGGAGCTGGCTCGAGGGAACTGCCTGGAGCCGGGCGTGGGTTACGCAGAGCAAGGCCAAGAGTTTCGTGGGGAATGCCAGGCTACCCGCGAGCACTCAGGCACTGCCGGCTGCTCCCAGAAGGGTTTTTAGCCTCACGGGCAGCCTCTGGCTCCCAATCCCCTCTGCCCTCCATTCACATCCTCTCCTGAGAAGCGGGGGAGTGGCTGGCTGGGAAGAACCAGCGGGACTGGATGCACCCGCACCACTTAGGGGGTTCCCACCCGCCTGTGCCGTTTGCTCTGCACAGGATGCTCCTCACTGGCTTGTGCATCACCTGCTGCAGGACCAGGGTTTCCCTGCTGAGAACAGCTGCCCCAAGCCAGGCAGAGGATTTGCACAGTGACCACAAAGACACAGGTACTGACTCCGAACGGGTGTCCATGAGTGGAGACCCAGAGATGGGATGGGGAGGGAGATCCCCCGCAGACCCCAGCTCCCAGGCACATCAGCATGGAGAAGGTGTTGGAAGCTGAACTACCCTGATGTGGCAGAGCAGGGATTTTAGCCAAAGGCCAAGAGGATTAGAGCAAGACACTGAGACTCCATTTCAGCCAGGAGCTAGCAAAACACCTGAGGTGCAGAGAGCAAACAGTGGGGTCTTAAGTGCAAATTATTTCAGAGCAGTGGCATGGGAGATTAGAAACAACCAGAAAAAGACTAAAACACACCAAGAAAATACAGAAAAAAAGGGAGGAAGATCTGCAGACTCCACTTGGCCAGTTCCTCAGCTGTCAGTAAATTCAACACTGGTGGAGAGACCACTGAGTGTAACCCAGGGTGGCACCAAAAGGGCCTGGTAGCCGAATGAGGGTGCTCTGCTCTGCTCAGGGCTGAGCCGGTGCTGCAGAGCAATGGTAGGAAGTGCCGTACTGCAGGGGCTGTCAGCTTTTGGAGGAAACATAAAACTAAAGATGTGACCACTCTGGGACAGTAAATCTCTTTCATGAAGCCTTTCCCACAATTAAGAGTGTTAGTCCCAGTGCTCTGGCCGCAGTCCAGTCCAAGAAATTACAGTCGTCTTCCCCGCGCTCCCTCCTCCTGTACTCTGGTGAGATGCTGGACTGTCTTCACTTCTTGTCTTAAATGGACACACAACAAGACCACAGTGGTCCAGCTGCCACACCTGAGTCTGGCAAGTCCCCAAGGGGTGAAAATCTCTGCATTTCTGCAAGCACCCCCACACTTTGAGTGGGCAGCATCCCCAGAACTCCAGGCACTGTGCTCAAACAAGACTTGCGGTGACTCCCAAACTGGGCTGGTGCAAAAGCTACATCCTCCCCCTCCAAAACAGGCAAAGCTTAAAGGTGTTTGTGATGGTGAGAGTGACAAGCACCTGTATTTCAGGGTGTATTTCAGAGACTGGCTCCAAGTGCTGTGGTGGGTGTAGCCAGGCTTGGTCGCAGGGCCTCAGCCCTTCCCACTGCTCTTGTTGCAGGCTACAAGTTCCCCACACAGAATATAACAACCAAAATACAGTAAAAAGTTTCTTGCATGTGCGCTGTGGCAGGTACAGCCGTCTGCAACCCACTCCCTCAAGCTGAGCACTACGTCCACAGCTCCATCAAACATCTTGTGTTGCTGCAGACGTGAGCCACATGCCCACCAGCTCATAAAGCCACGGTGCTCCAACGTACTGCAACAATGCTCAGCCTCAATACAGCCTGCAAAGCTGCCCACTGTGCAAATAAATGGAACAGGACACCCACATTTGAGGGCTGTTTCCTCACAGTTCCAGCTCAGCTACTCTGGGTGTTGTTAGCTCATCATTAAATTGCACTAAACTCCCTCGGTCCTGTTAGTTCATTCCCCAGCCAAGCTCATCAGGCTCATTCCCAGGAGGCTCCCCCAGCAGGGGAGGACAAGCATCCAGGTGGGTGCTTTTTCAAGACCCCTGAACATACACCAGCACTCCAGCTCCCAGCCCTGCCAGCAAAGGCTCTTAAGAGCTTAACTGTAGGACAAAAGAGGAAAGCCCCATAAATCAGGAGAAACTTTCTCTCTGTGCCTTTTCACCACTTTCCTTGGGAGGCTGGAAGCTTTGGCTTTCCCTGAGCTGGGAGCCAGTGGAGATGACTATGTGAGGCTGTGGGGTGGCAAACCCCAGGCTACCTTGCCACAGGAGACAGTCAAGGTGAGGGTACAGTCAAAGGGTAAAGCACTTGGGGTGTTTACATAAAAACCTGTGGAATGTTTTGAGTGATGGGCAGTAAGGAAAGTAATTCTCTGCACCCACAGCAAGGTCTCTCGCCCACACCACGCATTGTCTGAGCTTACCCTTGCACTAAGAGAAAAAGACTTTGTAGAAGATATGCTGAAATGAAAGTTGGAGCAACAAAACGGCTCTGGAGTTCACAGGGCATCATTACCTCTGAGCTGAACAATGGTCTGTGCTGCTGGTAATGCATGTTAAGTCATAAACTTCTTGGAAAGAGATGTTCCTGGAGGGTGCAGTGACACTTAGGTCATTGTCCCTGCAGTTGCACAGCACTAGCAAAACCTGGGGAGAGCAGCTGCCACAGAGCAGGCAGAGAGATCCTGACTGCCCAGGTCAGGGTAAACCCTGTAATGTCCAGATGTTTCCCCAGATCCACCGTGGGTGCAAGAAGCACAATGACAGCATCAGGTCCACAGGCAACCCTGCATCCTATCCCTGCAGGCAGTCACCAAAAGCTTGGTGACAGAGACTTCAGGTGGCATCGATGGCACTCCATCAGCTAAAGCTGCCACAAATCCAATCCACTTCCTCCCCTGAAACCCCAAACCAGGCTGCAATCAGATAACCCTCCACTTCACACCCAGCCACGCTGTGCAGCTGGGGCACGGTGTGGAGGTGTCAGGCAAACTATGGCGAGAAATCACCTGCAAAAGAAGCTGCCAGGAGGTCACAAGTCCTGAGGTGGTTGGAGCTGTGGCTCCAATGTGCCACCAGCAGCCACAGCGGGAAATCATCCAGCACCAACAATCACAACACATTCCCCCTCTACCTTCCCCCCTTGCAACCCGGTAAATGTCCCTGTTAATGCCAGCACTGGATAAACAGCTCCTGTCACCATGTCACCTCTCAGCTCTCGCCTGCGCAGCCACCCTGTGAACCCGATCACGCAGCTCAGTGGGGTTAGAAATGTCACCCTTCAGCTGTGCCACTGCCATCAAAGGAGCTGCGGGGGCGGAGAGGTGGGTGAGAAAAGCTGGCACCGCTACCTCAATAACTGCTTGTTAAACCACAACCTAAGGTCAGGGCTTCAGGACTCGCAGCCAAGACTGACTCAAGGTAAATCCACACCCCTGTCGCATGCTGTACTGACACACAGCCCGTGGAGCCACACTGAAGTCACAGAAGGGAGCTGAGCCAGCCTCAAATCCCTCCTTCTGGGAGCTCCTGTGGCCACTTGTAGCCCGACAACAACTACATCAGCAGAATTCAGGCATGTGCAACGCTGCGCAGGGCTAGAATGGAGCAGGCAGAGTGTTTTAAAGCAGGAATGTGTCATCAAACACTTAGCAGCCTGAAATGACGGTAATTTGCATTGCCCCACGCTTCACAGGCTGAATTTGCCTGGAAGATCTGTCTTTCTGCAGCAGAAAAAGTGAAAGCCCTGCAGTGCCCTGTAAGCCCCCATGGAGGTCAGGGCTGCAGAGGCTGGAGCAGCAGCAGGACGTGAGCTCTGACAGTTGTGAGCACTGTGTTACTAAGCCTGCCTGACACCAGCCACTCGTGGGACCCTTTTTCCAGCTGGCTCAGACTTTAACTATTGGAGCTGAAGTTTCCATGCTGGGTGCCTGTCTTAGCTTGAATTCTTCCGGAAATCTTTAGCCGAAACAGCTCAGCCACTTGTGAGAATAAGGCTAAGAAACAAGATAGTGGCTTACCCCTGTTTGAAAAAAACACAACCTTTTCCTTGAGCTGATCTAGCAACTGCAAATCCTGGAACGGGGATCTGAGATTTTGCTGCAGAATAACCTTTTTTACAGAGAGTTTTCCTGTCCTACTAGAAATCTGTCCACGCTTGGCCAAGCTATAAACATCTGAAAGACAGCAGTTTTTCCATCCATATTCAACAGGAATTCATTTCAGGAGTTAAAACCTTCTAAGATTTCCACCTCCCTGAGCATGCTCCATCTTCCTACTTCCCTTCATTTAACCTGTGTTACAGGCAGCAGAGCAACTGCACTGCTCCCATCCAGCCTGTGGGGACCTCTGAAAAAATGTCCTTTTACTAGTCACTGCTGCTTGCTGCAAGCTGGAGATTGGACCCAGACCTCTCCAACTGGCGCCCAGGCTATCTGCTCTAAAGCAGAGCCCAGAAGCGAGAGAGGAAGAGGGGATGGGATGGAAAAAAGGGGAGCTGATGAGCATCAGACTGCGAGCACAGAGCAAGAGCAACTGGGAACCAGGGACAGGTGGCTTTTCTGAAGATCGCGAAAACCCTCTGAGCTGCAGAAGAGTCCTTCCTCTTCACCTGTAGGACAGAGGGTTTTTCCTCCAGCTGGGTACTGGGGCTGCACAGAGAGCAATGCTTTCCTACCAGGAGGCAGTTTCCTTTGCAGGGAGTGTTTGGGGAGCGGGGTGGATCGGCCGCCACAGCGCCCTCTGCAAGCACCTACCTGGGCTCTCCCTGCATCCACACCAGGGCTGCGAGCTCTGCTCCCACCCAGCCGGCAGCAGAGCCCGACCCAGGATTTCTGCAGCCATAAATCTACCTGTTCCGCAGGGGAAAGGGTGTTTGGGGAGGGGGGGAGAAACAGACAGAGAGAAGGGGGACTTCTGCAACAGGGAGAAATTTGTGTTTCTGTGAGAATGTTATATTCATGGAAAACATAAACCAACTGTCGTCAAAGTCGTCTGAGCTCAGGAAATGGAGCGGCCGGGAGAAGGCTGCCATGTGGCCGGATGTTATGTATTTCTAATTAGTGCTATACATCTTTCAGCAGCGAGTGTCCTTTTGCTGGGAAACACAACGCGCTGCCCTTGTTATTGTAACTGTCAGAGAGTGCTTAAACAGATAATCTCCAGGAAAAGTGATAAACACATCCCCTCTCCCACTAGGGTGTGCAAAACAGCAATGCCAAACCTTTATTAGGGCAACCAACCAGCTACAGGAAATGGGAATGGGAAAAGAGCAGGCGATGCAAGGGACAGCCACCTCCGAGGAGAGGGATTTGCTGGAGAAAGCTTCTTTTGGCCACTTGAGTGCCATGTGCCGAAGGAAATCCTGCGAGGGACAATTGGGGCAGAGTGAGCTCAGGACACGTAGCCTCGGGCAGGGCGGTGCTTGCAGGGATGGGTCAGGGGGCTGGGAGTGAGGGCTCCCAGCTGCTCTGCTCCGAGAGTGCCCTTGGCTGCGGTGGAAGGGAGCCACAGCAACCCCCAGGCTCACAAGCAAGCAGAGGACATGCTCCTCCATCCATCCTCCACCCAGATAAAGGCAACACAAGGAATGCTGAACCTTCCACAGTTTTAAAACAACATCAGCCAACAAGCCTCAGAGTCTCAAAGGAGACCAGGTTCCTTTGATTCAAACAACCGGGCTGCTCCATCCAAGGGTCAAGAGGGCTCCAGCAAGACAGTTTCCATGCTGGCCTCTCCGTCCCCACCTGAGCTGTGGCCGTGGAAGCCAGAGCAGTGCTGGCAGCAGGTGATCCCAGCAGGGATGTGCTTTGCTCCCAGGGAGCAACGGCTGAACCCACCTTCCCCAGAGGCCATACGGGAAGGCAGTCAAAGGAACAAATGGGTCTATGGACACAATCCCAAGGATGACATAACGGGCTGGCCAGGGGATGCGGGAGCTGCAGGAGCTCGGTGAGTGCAGGGCTGGGGGCGAGCAGAGCCCCAGGCACCCGGCTGATGTGTCAGCAGCTCGGAGGCACAGACAACTGATTCACCAGCCGGCTGCTGCCCTGTGGGGAAGAAGGCAGAGGCTGGTCACCTCGGAGCTGACACCACCTGAAGGCAATTCGCTTGCTCTCTCAGCGCTCAGACACAGTGTTTTCCCCGTGAGTCACTCTCGGCCAGACGCAGCGTTGGCAGGGCTACAGGGCAGCCCACCGGGATGGGGCTGTCTGCAGGAAGCTGGGAAGGAGAGCTGTGCTGCCGGCCCAGGCAGCTGGTCCCGCTGGTGGAGACCGCACACAACCGACGGGAATATAAAGCAGCAAAGGGAGGGGGATGCTCACAGCTGTGGGGCATTTCCCCGACACCCCCTCGCAGGGGACCTGTGAGTCACTGGCACTCCCAGCTCTTCGCTGGGAACTGGCGAGTCACACACACACACTCATCTGCCCCCTGAAAGAGCCTGGGAACCTGGAGGCACTCGCTCAGCCCTGGCTAATACCCTGCAAAGAGCCTGGGAACAGACGGGCAGCTCTCCTGGCAGGACACTCCCTCACTCTGAATTTGCAGACAGCAGACACGATGGCAGCCCCAGTGCTCCCAGCACTGTGGCTGAGCTGAACATCACCACCTGCAGCACACAGGACTGAAGGCCTCCCAAAGTTACCTTCAGGCTGTAGTAATAAAATGGATGCCCCCAGTCCACCTCCCCCTACCATGGAGAGGCAGGAAGGCCTGAGAGGGTGTCAGTCACAGGGCCCAGACTTGCAGCAGCGCTGGGGAACTTGCTGCACATGTTCCCAGAGCAGCTGGGGCCGCCCAGGAGCCCTCGGCTCCCTCTGCTCCTCGCTGAAACCCTGACTTGTCCGAGGGAGGGAAGGAGGGAGGCCTAGGAGGTGAGGAATGCTGGGGGCCTGGGGAGGATGGAGCAGCTCTCCCTGTGGAAGCCATTAGATATTCAACACTTCATTTGTTTCCAGCCATCCTGGACTGCAGCACTGGGCTCTAGGACGGGAGGCTCTTCTCTGACGTAACCAGGAAGCAGCTGCAAAATTAAGGAATCCCTCATGACATCATAAAAAGGGTCGATGGTTTACAGGGGAAGGTATAAAAATTAATGACATATTCCCACCCGAAGCAGCCAGGCTGCCCAAGAGCCACAGGGGAAGCCACGCTCTGCCCGACACGAAGGGGCTGCCTGCCCATGACAGCTCTGTTCTGCCAGCTCCCTCCGGCTCGTCTTGGCTCTGATTGTCCCTAAGCCCAGGCAGGGCTGGATCCTTGCACCTGGGGTGCGATAACCAGCTCAGTATATCCTTCCTGACCCTGATGAACAAAGCTTTGGGAATGACTTTAGGGACAGCTCTCTTGTGTACTCAGGACTGGCCAGGAATCAACAACAAAGAACATCATTGTGAAGTGACTCGGGGAGAGACGGTTATTATTTTCCATGGGAAAAGTAGATATGTGCAGATAGTGCCCCCAACACCCCAATTTCTGCAGCTCTGGGAGACCAACAGGACCTGCAAGAGGAGGCAATGGCAGGCAACCTAGGCTAGGGCAGAAAGAATGACATTAGCCTTGAGGACAAGCACAAAGCCATTTCCACTTGAAAAGGGAAAAGGATAGTGGTTTAAAATTAACTGCAGCCTTTTCCAGGAAATATCAGTGGAAAGAAGCAGCCATTTTTAGAAATGTTATTCTCAGAAATTTCCTGAAAAGACCCATCAGTCAAAACACAGATTGAAGCCATTTCCACTTGCACTAAGCAGCACTTCGGAGCTCTCCCTCCACACTTGGGGTGCTTGACCCAGCTGGCAAGGTCAGGATCCTGCTCTGCACCCCTGACCCCAGCGTGGCTGCAGGAGTCAGTTTTGGATGTGAAACAGCCCATGCAGTGCCCATGGGAGGCACGTACATCCCAGTTTTCACTAGTCACACTTGCACTGAGACACACCAGTCCTCAACCATCACAGCTGGGGCAAAGGCACCTCCAGTCTCACCCACACTGGCAAATCTGGAGAGCTGCCAGAGAAACTGTCATTTCTCAGCACTGCCTTCACTGGAGCTGCTCCAAGCACGTGAGCTGACACTGGCACTTATGACACAAGCACAGCAAAGTCCTGACTGCCTTGAGGCTCCCCATGATCCCCAGAGCCACAGGTTCTGCTGCTAACAACTGGCAGCAACACGAATTTGACCTGTCTGGCAGCTAAAAGGCTGGCAAATCTAAATGTACATAACTCCTGGCTGGCTCATAAGCAAGTGAGTCCCTTCAAGCTGGCATGCTGGCTCATGAGTGTATCTATAGCTCCAGACCAGCCTGGCACCAGCTGTCTTCCTGCAGAGGGAATATTTGCCATAAAATGCACAAGCAGGATGGGATTGAAGTGACTGCAAGGGTGAAAGGGCCCAAAGGTGAGCAGAGCATCTGGATGAAACAGAGAACACTACATGAAAGAAGAAAAATCACGGATGATAGAAATGAAAAAAGGTTTTAGGGGCACTGCAGTGGTGCAGAATGATAAAATAACCCCTCTGATGGTTTATCCTCTATCTGCGCAGATCTGTGAGCCTTTCTTGAAATTTCCAGCTGCACAGCCAGAGTCCTGAAGCTCACCTCAAAAGGGCTGGTGATGAGCTCCTCAGCTGCCAAGGAGTCTGGCTGGGTGCGCACAGCAGCATGGCAAGTGCTACCAGCATCCCACCCAGGAGCTCCATGTGCCCAGCCACAATTGTGTCACATGTTATTTTCAGTGGGGAGGAGGTGTGAACAGGGCTTCCCAAGAGATTTCCTCCAGCCCCCAAGTAAAGTTTTACCAGGAAAATAGCAGTAAATAACAGGCAGCCCGTGCTGGAGGTGGGCATGTCCTTGGCAGCAAATGTGAGCAGACAGCCTGGAACTTGCCTCCTCGGGGGTGAACCTTGCTGAGCACTTCAAGCCTGGAGTTAATGAGAGCAAGTGCCTGCAGACAGGAGCATTTGGAGAAAGGAGCCTTTGATGGGGCAGGAACAGCGAAGTGTGGAGCTTCCGTTTCAACACATTCACTCCTTCGCTGCTCTTCTTTATATGGCTTCCTGAGGGACCAGTGTGTCAGTTTGCAAGGCAAATGCCAAAACATAGAAGTGAAATCCATGCCCCTCTCCCAGTAAATCCCAGGGTCTTCACTGAATGCCTGCAGGCCTGAACTGCTCCAGGACCCACTCGGTCTCTCCAGCCTCCCTGACCAATGGCAGTGGCACCCCG
Source organism: Empidonax traillii (assembly GCF_003031625.1). Taxonomy (NCBI): domain Eukaryota; kingdom Metazoa; phylum Chordata; class Aves; order Passeriformes; family Tyrannidae; genus Empidonax; species Empidonax traillii. Next base: position 292,459 of record NW_020955469.1, on the reverse strand, counting down.
AGCCCCCAAGCACCAGGACACCCTGCCAAGAGGGGCACAGCCCAGTCACTCTGCCTACAGTGATGCTTACCTAACACTTTCCATTGTAAGACCCTGGTTTCAGTTCCTCAGAACTTTGCCAAACTTTACCATTTAGGCCGCAATCCTTCATGCCAAAAGCTTTCTTCGAGCTGAATTTATTGGGAAAATTTCAACTACAAAGGTTCAGCCATTTGCCAGAATGAGGTTAGGGAAAATATATTGTTCTTCTGAAGTTAAAAATTCTTTGGCCATTTCAGCAAAATCCCTAGCACCTTCACACTTCAGAGCAGGAACCAGAAGTTTGGCAGGGGACAGCGGTAGGGTCAGGGTGTGCCTTCTGCCACCTCCATCATGCTTTGCCAAGGTGGGGGCCTATGGAAATCTGGGTGCTCATTATCAGACATCTCTCACATGCCACTCCAACTAAAGCAGCAGCTGGTTCATCTTCTTGGATAGACAAGGGAAGAAAGAACCAAGCTAGGTGAGACATTGGAGAGGGAAAGGGAGGTGCAAAAGGGAGATGAAGCAGCACAAGGCAGGTGACAGCATAGCAGCCCTGCTCCAGCCCCCTCACTGCTCTGCTGGCACCATCAGTGGCTGCTCTCCCCAGAGGGTAACAGCTCCACACATCCAGCATTCCTGCCGTGGCAGAGGCTTGTGTGGTGCAACTAGATTTACGTGCCAGCGGAGGATCCCAGATGAGGTCAGCCTGGTTCCATGGGGGAGCTTGCTTTTCTGAAATATATGGAAATTACACATCCAAAAAACAGCTCAGAACACCAGACTTGGAGGCATCTATGCAGCTTCAAGTCAACTCCATCACACTTACTCATCATAAAGTCGTCGTAACAACACATCACTTTTTCTCCCTTCAAGGTACCATTTTCAGTCAACACAGAAAATTAACAGGCAGCAGAGACCCTCCTGCAGGGTGTTCTGATGTGCTGACATGTGTATGTGTTCAGTAGGGCTGAGGGCTGCAGGACAGAGTCGTGGTTTGAGGATTAAGATGGAGAATTTGATGCCATCTTTGCCTTGGTCTTGAACTTCCAGGGGGATCCAGAAGTCCCCTCAACTCCTCCCTCCCAATGCACAGTCACTCACTTGTTGACTGGCCACAGTGATACAGAGGGGATGGAATTTGCAGACACTGGGCATCTCTGCTTTGAGTAGGATCAAAGGCAGTTCCTGAAGGATTATACTTTTTAGGAGAACTCCATCTCCTGCATCTCGAACCAGGCAGTCAAGGAGCTAGAAAACTGGTATTTTCCTCAAGCTCACTTCCCCATCGCTACCTGTTAGAGGTACCCTGAAAAAAGGCACCCAAACCTGAGATATTTTAAGCACAAAACAGTGAGTTTACACTATCCAATAATTTGGACCTCAATCTTCTAGTTCTTCTACGCTCCATGTGGCACTGAGTATGATGATAACACTTAATCAGCGACTTCTCTGGAAAACTCCCATGCGAAAGGAAAGGAATTTTACAAGCAAAAGGACCGTAACAGGAAAGTTGAGCCTGGGATCTCTTTGCCATGTCATCGTCTTGTCTATCACAGGAGGCCTTATCTGTGTTACACCACCCCTCAAGTGCTGCTGAGCACAGGCTTTGAGGCTCACTCTGTTTGGAAACAACCCCTCACAACGCTCCTCACGAGGATACAGCCAGATTCGCCCCCCAGTCCTCTCGTGGTGAATGGGAGCTGTGGTCTTCTGTGGAAATTCGGAAAAAATTCTGCTTCAAGCGGTGCCATGCAAAGGGAGGTTCTCAGGTGTCGAGCGAGCAATTCCCTGAGGGAAGGGCTGCGACCACAGGCACAAACCCGCAGCACGCAGAGAAACCATTCCAGGAAGTTTAACATCCGAGCCCCCCTATTAGAAAATATGATCTCAGTGCTCCAACAACTTACATGGAGCCGGAGCCTCAGGTCCCAAACCCCCGTGCAGACTGCGGCACGCGCGCGCTCACACCGGCTGTTGAGCCCCCGCCACGGCACTCAGGAACCAAAGAGCCTTAACCTTCTACATTCACTAACAAGCATGAGACATCACGGGTTTATGCCAAATTCCTCTTCCCCCCTGTGATTTGAGATAGGATTGGCATGACCGCGACGTTCCCTGCAGCTACTGTTGCCGCAGCATTCCCAGCACGGCCGTTTGGAGGGAAAGGCTGCGCTGGAGGGTGCTGGGCTCACCCTGGGGTGCCCCAGCACCCCTTTTGTTCGCTGCTGTGTCTCGTGCCAGGAGGACGTGAGGGAGCTGCGGGCTCCCATACAGCCAGCACCGCTGCGTTTCCTGCAGAGATTTGAAAACCTGTTGCAGTTCCAAAGCGAGCTTCGATTTCACTGTGACCAGCAGCTCAGAGACTCATAGTTACTATACAGCCGAATAAAATATTTTTTCATAAATTTAACGCCAGCATGTCTGTGTTTGGAAACTTTGAAAATCCATGTTGTATGGTTTACTGCACTGGAAAAGGTGCCAACAGAGTTTCAAAGGAAGGGAAGTGTATAACTGTTTCCTTTCAAATGCATTTTCCAATGGGATCCATTGAGGGAAAAGGCTGGAACTAACTAAAACATTATTAAAAACTGTTATGAAAAGAGACAGAGAGATGGAAAAAGATAGACAAAAACTCCAATACACAGCCGAAAGGGAGGGAGGGAGACAGGCGGCAAGAAAGGGGATATGGGCAGAAAGACACTTTGGGTGGGGAAAATGGGGCGAGACGGGGAGTTTTAACTGGCAGTCGCCCTTCGTGGTTTCATATTGTTGCAGATCAATTGATCAGGATTTCAAGTGCTGCTGGCCCGGTGGCACAAGACGAACCACAGAGTTGGCTGCAAGTGCAGCCCTTGCGAACTGCTGACCTTCAGTTTTCAAACCAAAAATATTCTTTGGGAAACGGTTACAGCCAGGTTCCAGCCCGGGCTGCCAAGCAAAAAACAAGCACTACGAACCTGAAGTAACGCCCCAAGTAACTCACACCAAAGCAACAATCAAGACTAGTAACCTGAAGTAACTCCCTGGTGTGATTCAACCAGCAGTAACCGCGCGTGACATGTGTGCAGGGGCTTGGCTCTTCCGTCCTCCCGGACTGGAGCGGGGAGTTCTCCAATCACTGACACCCTCCGTCGTGATGAGCATCGGCCCTCAGACCGCTCCCGCTCCGTGTTGGCCACGCTCAAGCTACTCTAACCAAGTCTATAAATACCAAAGCAATTGGGTCCATATAGCGCGGTCACAGCCCGCTTCCAAAACCACCGCTCCAGCTCCAGGCACAGCCCTGGGTTTGCTGCCCTGAGAGCGAAGGGGGAACCAAAAGGGGTTCAAAACATACATTTTGTCACAGGCTTCGGTGCCCTGGCCATCAGGAGGCTGCCAGGGTCGGGGCTGGATCTCTGTTGCTCTGCCAGGCTTCAAAGAGCCAGGCTGGGGGTGGGCAAAGCTCGGCGCACGCCTGCAGAGCTCCAGGCCTGTGGTTCCACGGGGTGTAGTAACCCTGGGCTGTAGCACACATGTCGAGGGATGAGGGGAAAAAAATAAACAGACAGACAAAAGAATGAGGATGCTCTGCCAATTCCAATTGTGCAGCTTTTATTTTAAATGCTTATCAAGCTGAGAAAGAGCAGAGTTCTTGGAAAACAAGGTTTCCTTTCTTCCCATGCCAGTGTCAAACACCCTCAAGGACGGGTACAGCACAGGCGCTCGCTGCTGGCCGCCCTCTCTGCAGCCACCACCCCGTCCCACCCGCCTCAAGGAAGGGTTTGCAACTAATAGCCCTGGTGTTTCTGGTAAAAAGATCTCTGTGATTTTTTTTTTTTATATATATATATATATATATGCATATATAAAAAATATTTTTTTATTAATCTCCAATCTGGCTGGGTTCAAATTATGGCCAATTACCCACCAACACTTCTCGCTAATAAAATAAATTTTTACGGGCCCTAATTACTGCTTTCGCTGAACCGCTCCACAGGAAGCCGGGAGGCTGCGGCTCTCCAGACGGCAGCAAGAACAGTAAAAAAGCTACAAGCGAAGGCACCCGCGAGTAAACGGCGAGCGAGTGACTCAGAGGAGACGGAGCCGGAGGGGCGGGTGGAGGGGGAGCGCTCGCCCGGCTGGAGCGTGAGACACGGCGGGTCCGTGGAGCGCTGCGTGTGCCATGCGCACGGCCGGCCGTCAGGTTCCCCCGTCAGTCGCAGCACCCACTACCTGTGACGCAAGGCTGTTCCTGGGGACAAGGAGTGACGGCCGCGGCGCTACGCCGGGGGGGATGGTCTGCGGACGCGAGCCGGCGAGAAAATTATATTTGGAAGCGGCTCTGCATCAATCGCACGTGACAAGGGGAGAGGCAGAGTCGCCTCCCAGCGCGGCTTCGGGGGAGCAGCCTCGGGGAGGGGGTCCTCCACCCCCCCCCCAACCACCACCGCTGGCAGAGGGGAGGTGGCTTCTCAGCCCAGCTCCCACCTTTGGTTCTCTGCGTTCCAAACACAGCTAAGGGAAGGAGGCGGAAATAGCAGAAAGGTAGAAAATTCCTCTGAAAACGCGGAGTATCCAGCCTGCTCCCAGCTATGCGCACACATGCTCCCGCCTGCCAGCACAGCGCGGCCCCAAAGGGCTCCCCGAGCATGAAAAATGAGCAGGAACCCACTGGGTGATTGCAGCCCACACCCCAGCTCACCCTTAACCCCGCTGCTCGGCACGGAACAGAGAGAGCAGAGCTGCTGCTCTCCATCAGGGAACACCCTCCATGGCAGGAACCCACCAGCCCATGTGAGCCGGGGCTGCCACGCAGGTATCCCAGCTCAGCTGGGGAAACGCGGCTCTGCAAGATTGATTAATTTTTTTTTTTTTTCCTTTCTTAAGCAGGATTACACTAATTTCCAAGGCCTAATGGAGTCCAGCTGCGATGGGGAGGCAACGCCGCAGTAGTACAAAGACCTTTACACATTGGTGCAAACTTGTACAACGTTCAGTGCACACACACACACACACACACACACACACAAAGCCCTATAAAAAGGATGCACTGCAGCGGGATATTTTTAGTCTTGACAATACAGCCCTAAAAATACAACTTTGCTAATACATCACTACAGAAATATTCCCAGTGTCCATTCAGGAACGGTTTAAAACATTTATTTTTGTTTCCTTTTGCAATGGTCAGAGAGGAGGGAGAAAATAGAAACTCATTGATAAGAGGAAACGAGAGAGACATGAAAAATTGAAAACTACCTAAAAGCTCATGGAGAGGTTTATTTTATTAGTTCTTAATAAATATCTTGCAGATTTCCTCAGGAAATACACCAGATCACATGTAAAATAGTTTGGTACTGATGTCAACTGTGTCAGCATATGAAATCTATTAGGGTGAAGCCACAGCAGGGTGATCAGCGTGCTGAAAAACTGCACGGCACTGAGGCGAGGGGGGGCGGGGGGAATCTCACGGCCCTTCCAAATTCTTCGAGAGGTAAAAAAGTCAGCCAAGACGCAGAGAGAGAGAAAAAAAGATCCCACATCCTGCTTTGCGCTGCCAGCAATGTGAAGTGCCCAGAGATTAATTCTATGTCTGGCCTGGAAATGTGACTTTAAAGCATTGGAGGGAGCGGGGAGGAGGAGGAGGAGGAGGAGGAGGAGGAGGAGGAGGAGGAGGAGAGAGAAACGAGAAGGCCAGGCGAACCGGGACTGGCACCGTGCCACCGACCCCCCCTCCCATCCTTCCCAAGCCGTGTTTCAATGTAGACAGCAGTAAACCCCAACAGACGGCAGCTCCCGGGGCTGCCAGGGCCTCGCACCAGCTGGGGCGCGTCTCCCGCTCCCCGTGCAGATGGGCCCTGGAGCATCACTTCCGCTGCGCCTGCTTTTTAAAGCCACACGAGCCCATGTGGCCGCGTTTCGCCGCTCCCTGCCACGGCCCCGCGCATGGTTGGGGCCCCCCGGGCGGGATGAGCCCTGCTCCCAGCACCAGGCATGAGGGTTGTCAGCCCTTGGCTCCTCAGGCCCTGCGCTGAAGGGTTTATGCTGTTCCCAAACCCGCCTTTGGCAGCCTGCACCTCCTTCTCCATCCCTGTGCCATTACCCGGAGAGCAGGCGCTGCTTACGCAAGACGCCCCTGCTCCGCTCCTGGGGCCGACCGAGAAGCACTGGGAGTTCACCCAGGCAGGGTCAGGGGACACACACATGCTCCTGGGAGGGAGAGGAGAAGGGGGAATGGAGAATCTCCACAGCCAAACCCATCCCCGCAGGGCATCTCCCATCCCACCATGACATGCTCCTGTCTGCCTCTCATCCCATCCTGCAGGCTGGGAGACCTGAGATCCTCAGGGACAGACAAATCACTCGTGCCCTCTGACTGCGGCCTACAAGCCACCCCTACAGCCACGTTAGCCACAGCTATCACAAGCCACATCAAACAGCATTAAAAATGACCCTTCCATTAGAGAAGGACCGTGTACCTTCAGGGCTGTCACCCAGTCAGGGTTAAACCGTCCTGGCCTGTGAAGCTGGACTGAGCATCACACAGCCAGGGTGACTCCTGAAGGTCACACTAACCAAGCCCTCACCTTCCTCCTGACCATCACTGAGCACAGGCAGAGCCAGCGCTGTGCTGCCAAGAACCTGCTGCACAGCACAGGCAGTCAGGGCAGACCCCAGTCAGGGAAAATAAAAGATCTCCACGCTTAAACATGTGTGGGGTCACCTCCTCAACTGCAAATGCACTCGAAAGTGGAAACACAGTTTTGGCTATGCTGCCATTCCTGATCTCAGCATTAAGGCAAGAGATCCCAACGAGTTGCCAAGGGTACTTGCTCTCAGCTGAAGCCCCCCCAGCACCAGGCACGTGATTCATCGAGGGGCTACAGCCTGAGAGAAGATGGAGGCAGGATGGAGCTGGCAGGGGCTGAGCCCCCTGGGCAGCCCACAGGAGAAAGCTCCCTCACCGAGCTGGCAGACTGTGCTCAAACCTGCACAGGGCACGGGGCGGGCAGCCCTCCCTGCCTACACCTGGCAGGTTATAAAACAGCCCCGCAAGCTCAATCAGGAGTTTTACAACTTCACAAAGCACCATAATTAGCCTAATTATACACTGTTCTCTCAGAGAATTAAATAGAAATACAGTAATTGAGTCGGTGCTGCTCAGAAGCACAAGGAAATCAAAGGTGCAAGGCACATTAAAGAATCAGAAACATCTCTTCAAAAGCGAGAGGATTTCCTGTCATGCTGCAAACATCTAAAGCTTCACCAAAGCTGCTGCACCTGGTGTACCCCACTCTGACTTCCTAGCACCCCTCTTTCTCCACTGCCAAAGCAGGGGTGATGCAGAACCCCGGGACAGCTGCCTCAGGCACCTCCTTTCTCATTTTACAGCAGGACAGATGGACAGAGCGTGCCAGTGTTCCATTTCCTGCCTTTCATTTTACACTGCAGTGCTGCTGCTTCATTGAAATAGCAGGTTGGATTCAGTATTCACAGAGCTGGCCATGTCTTGGTGGCACCACAGCAAAGCCCCTCCAACCTGGCCTTGCCTGTCACTGGCTCTGTCCTGACTTGCTGCTCGGGCTGCTGAAGCTTGGCTCTAAAGCAGACTCAAGCTTTGTGATTACAAATCATTTCCCCTCTACTTGTTGCCTTGAAACGAGATCTCGGTATCACCCTGCATTTGGTGGAACAGCTTCACAGGCAGATGTAAGGGTGTGCTTGTGTGACAGGCAGACTGGGCAGAAGCCCCCAGCCAGCTCATCCAACACTACTCCAGGGGGACTTTGCTGCACTTGGGCTGGAGGGCAGGACTGGAGAGTATGACACACTAGCAACACTCGGTTTTGCTGGAAACCTTTCCCTTCCCTGCCACAAAGCCCTGCTCAATCTTTTGCCTCCCAAGCCAACGTCTAGATTTCAGAAACCTGAACTGCCAGTGGAAATTCCCTGCAGCGCACTGATTATTACATCTCCTGCTGGCACTTGTGGCAAGGGGAAAAAAAGTCACATGGCTTTCTGGACACACGTTTCACTGAGGAGTCTTGCATCAGAGGGCAGAAGCCAGCAGCCAGGAAAATAACTCCAATTACGGTAAATAAATCCCCAAATATGTGACAATCTGCCTTTTAAACAGGAAACAGAGGGGAATAAGCAAAGGAAGACTTTGGTCTAAACATTGCTGCCACCAGCCTCAAGAGCCCAAGAGCGAGACTCTGAAGACACGTCTGGGCCAGAATTATTTTACCTGAACTTTGCTGATGTGTCTCAAGTCCGAGACAGCTTCCTTCCCTGAAGGGAGAGGCGCCGACAGTTCCCAGCAACTGTGCCAACCTCCAGCATTCCCAATGGCTCAAAGGAGAAACCCTGGAGGGTCAGCTGCCACCTCCGGACATGTCCATGTCTCTCAGGAGGCTCAGCACAGGAAGCTGTGTGGCTCCTGAGATAAGCGATGCAGGTATCGCTCCCCACACCACCTTACCCCTTCCTGCTGCTCACACATCCAAGGTCTGGGCTGTGTCTGGACACAGCTGGTAGCAGACATCACTTAGCAACAGGTTAAAGTGCAAAAGCCCTTTGCCCAGGCAGTGACATCTCAGAACCTGATAGCTCTAGAGAATCTGTGCAAAGTAGGCAGCACAGAGAAGGATGGACACCAGCACTGGCCAGCCCTGCTCTGCGTTTCCTCTCCTAATTACAACTTAAACACAAAGCAAATACAAGCAGCAATGTGAAGGGAGAGGAAGGATGAATTAAACATCCAGTTCCTCAAAACTTAAGGCCTTGGGAAGTGCTATGTCTTAACACCACCTCACTGACAGCACTGCCCAGTCTCACAGGGAGAGTCACACAATGACTGCCAAGTGCAGCTGGAGACCTGAGTACAGACACCTCAGTCCACACTTGCTGCATGACAACTCAAGCCCCAGCACCCAGGGAAAGCCAGTTACCAAACTGTTCAACTCTCCTGCACTGAGTGGGCTGTGTTTGCACTGCAAACCAAGTACCCCAGGCAGCTGGAGGGACCTCAGGCTCTGCTCTCAATGGAGTGCAGGGCTGCAGATGCTCAGCATCCCCATGACACAGCCCTGCAACGTGATGTCTTCATCGACCTCCCTGTTGTGCCCAAAGCTGCCATGGCTCACAGCACTGCCTGCTCCAAGGTGCCAGCTGTACTCTGCTGAAGCACATATTTACCATGCAGAGAGGGGAATTAAGAGAAAAGAACTCAGTTCTACTCCCCATACCAGGAAAGACCAAGGTGCTGCTGCTATATACAGCCTGAGGTTAATTAAGCTTTCTTTTGTGCCTAATTTAAAACTCCACCAGACCAAGGCAGCTACCCAGAGCACTGCTTTATTTTTAAACTCAGGCAGATGCACTGGACTCTCTTGCATTCGGCTCCCGACACCTTTTGTCAGCTCCAACATGCAAGATGTGGTTACAGCTTCATGAAAAGACACTGAGATGAAGCTGCTGCAGGTGATCAGTCGATGCTTCCTCTGAGCCCTTTCTGATGCTGCAGTGAGCTCTTTGAGCAAAGCTGGGTCCGAGCGGCAGAAACAAGACCGTGGCAATGGTCAGAGCTGAGGTTCTGCTGAGGGCAGACACCACCAGCCTCTGCAGCATCTCTGGGGATATTTTGAGGGTTCATGCTGTAGATCTCAAGCCTGAGCAGCTGCGGTCAGCAAAGCAGCACAGGACTGTGAGCAGCAGCAGGATGGCACACAGCATAGCCTGATTTCAGGGGGTCCTCGGGATCCTCTCCAGCCAGGCTGAGCGCTGAGCCTACATGGAAAAGGGGAAGTCCTGTACCTGCTTAGACACCGCAGATCCTTCATTACGTCTATCAAGACTCGGGTAAGATCAGTACCTCAAGCTGGTGTAGATGTTCAAGGAGCACGTGGGGCCATATGCAACAGGAAACCCTTGCAAAGGCTGCAGTCAGCACACACTTGCTATGTGACAGCAGCTCTCTGAGCCAGGCAAAGTATCCCCAACCTGGCAGCCTGTGCAGTATTGACCTACTTGACACTGCCCTGAGGACACCAATGTGGCAGTGCAGAGGGGACAGGCACTGCTATGAATCTGCTGCAGGGAGTGGGATGTGAAACTTCCCTTTCTGCAGGAACCTTTAGGGTTTCCCAGGCAATGCTACCTTGCACAGAGAACCCAACCATGTTCCACTCGAGAAGACACACTCAGAGGGCTGCGAAGCAAAGCCCAGCCTGCCCCTGCCACACTGGCTGCCCCCTGGAGCCCTCATATCCCACATGAGCACAGTCCCACTACCAGAGAGCAAGCAGGAGGTTTCCCTCCTCATCCACTGTGGTCGGCAGAGCAGATGCCCTATACACTGGTCACCCTGCCCAAAGCGTCACTTTCCTCTGCTCGAAACGCAAGGCACTTTCCCAATCCTCAGCTAAAGCCTCGCGCTTGGCCAGACCCTCCCCGTGCCTCTCTCTCTGTGCCCTGACTCTGCTCGGCCCCAGGGGGATGCAACTTCATTCCCTACATGTGCTGAGGATGCACATATGGCAGCCCCCTCCCCTCTCCACTTCCACCTAAGCCCGACCTCCTAACAACCTCCACACGGCACAGCGCGACCGGCCTGAGAGTGCCAGAAGGCATCCAGGTGCTGCAGCCTGATGCTTCACACCCGCAGCCAGGCAAATTTGCTGGGATTTCCGGGAAGTGTCTCTAGGGTGCCCTGTGCTGCTGCACCCCCACTTTGGTGTGCGCTTGTTTGGAATGCGGGGCCGTCGGGGGGGGGTGGGGGGGAGAGGGGAAGTTATTCTGGTGGTGGCCTATGAATAACATCCAGTGATTTATAGGAAGTATAATCCAATAATACAGTAAAATAAAACAGTGTGTCTGAGATGGGTTTGATTCCAGGAATTATAAAACAAATTATTAAAGAGAGAGAGAAAGAAAAAAGCCTCAGAGAGGCCAGATCGGAGTAAATTGGGCACAGATGGGCTGGGAGGGGGTTTCTCTCCCTCCACTCACCGAGATGCCCCTGCCGCAAGCACGGCTTCAATTAGTCTTTTCAGAAACCAGAGTTTTATTTCCCCAAATTACAGAATTAAAAAAAAATTAAAATTCTTGGAGTGCTTGTGGTTGGGATAAAGGGATCCAAGCTTCCCTGTGAGCTGGTTGTGCAGATGGCTACCAAACTGTTAAACGGGCCACCCCACAATGGTCCCGCCCCAGCCAGACCCCGAGATGGCCCAAGACCTTGGTGGTTACCTATGTCCTGCCACGGAAAGCTCCAGCAACTGCAAGTCTCTGCCGTGTAGAGTGGTTGCCTCTCTCTGTCTCTGTCCCCTGGGTGAGCACTCCTTGCCCCATGGGTTTGAGGTCTACAAGAAGCTTTTTCACACCTCAAACACTCCTGACAGGCGACAGACGGGTCAGTGGGACCCTCACTGGCTGCACGGCGTGTTCCTGCCTCCCTGGACAATGCAGGAACACTCCGTTTGATGCCGAACAGCAGGGGAAGCACTTCATGTGGGAATTCTTTGGCTTCCTCTCTCAGAGAAAACAACAGATCCAATTCATCTCCCAGGGTCTTCCCAGTGCTGCCCGGCTGCACAGGCAGCTGAGACCAGCTCCGGCATGCCTGGTGCTGTCCCTGGGGATAAGCTGAGCTGCTGCACCAGCCCAGGCCACAGGGCTCTGCAGTGCTCACCTGAGCCCCGGCTGGGCAACCACTGCAGGGTTCAGGTAGCCACAGCAGCAATCTGCGTGGGAGGAGGATGTGAAATGCCACGTGCTGCTCACAGCTGGCTGGCTCTGAAACCAGTTCAAACACCTCAGTGCACCTCAAAAAAAGTCATCCTGTCAGAAAGGCACATGGTGACCTTGCACAGGTTGGTTTATGAAAGAGTGGCAGTGGCTGGAAGCAGAGATACAGAGGACATGCCACACCTGCCATACGGGGGTCACACACCAGGACAGGGGCCCCCCTGAAGGACCACGGCCCGTGACACTGCGACACAACTGCCAGCACCACTGGATCCCAGCACCAGGGTTTCATTAGACATCAGACACAGGGAAACAAGCACATTTACAAGTTTCTCAGGAGTAACTGGGGCTCAAGAGACCTGAAAATATATGACAAGGGCAGGAGGGAGCAGTTATCCCTGAGGAGAACACCCCTGGACAGCAGGGAAGAGAGGCTCTTGGACAGACCTCCCTCCTGGCCCCAGAGACAACCCACGGATCTCTTCCTGCTACCGCGAGCTCGCAGCTGAAGGTCAGACAGGCCCGTGCAAAGGGAAAGACACAGACACGCTCTGATCCCAGATTTGCAGGAGGATTTCAGTAGGAGGACATCTCTGGAGGCTGTTTGGTCCAACAGCAAAGTTAGATCCAGCGCTACAGAGCGGACGCAGCCAAGTTCTGACTATGGCCGGCTCCCCAGTAACACTTCCTGGCAATTTGGGATGCAGGCAGGGTGGGACTGCTCCCTGTGCCCCGCCAGCCTCCCACAGGCTCACAGGGGCGGCTCAGCCCCCTCGCTCCTGCTGCTGCCCATGCTGCTGCAGCGCAGGGAGGTGACTCATGTGCTGGGAAATGGAAACCCGCACCTTCCCGACAGCGTTCCTGCCACATGCTCCAGCCAGGCCTCTGCCCACAGCAACCCACACGCTGGGGAAGGAGCCAGCACCCCTGCTCTGTGCTGGGCATTCGCTAATCGTACAGCAAACATTCCTGCTTGCCTTCTAAACTCCCGACCCTTTGCTGTTTTGCTTTTTATTTCCATCTGCATCCAGCTCTTCCCAGTATCGCAGCATGGGCACCAAGCCCCACCTGTGCTGTGCCAGCACTTGGTGTACGAGCACTCAGAGACCACTAGGGCATTTGCACTGACAACAGGATTTGCTTGGCCAGCAATATTCCCAGCAATACTTCAGGGTCACCAGAGCAAAGAGTACCTAGGGAAATCCCTGCAGGGCACTCAGCCTCAGATGGCAGCCATGGTGCCATCCAACCTGCAGGCATTCCATGAGTGCTGCCACCTGCTCTGCACACAGCCCGCAGTCCCCAGCAGGAAGATGTTTGCTTTTTCCAGAGATCTGAAAGCTGGGAGCAGCTAGCAGCTACCCACACAGGAGGCAGATAACTCAGAGAATACTTATTTTTCACGAGAAAAAAAGTGCTCCCTTTTTCACTCCCACACACCCACAACTTGGGTACGGATGGAAGAACATGGTCCAGCGGTCTGAGAGCTGGGATCCCTTCCTGCTCTGCCACAGGCGTTTGCCATCCAGCCCAGACAAATCCCTTCCTCTCCTTACCACCCGCTCCAGTCTGCAGCACAGACACCGCTGTTAATTCACCTACCAGGGGTATTATTAATATTACTAATATAATAATTACCGTCACGCAGAGGCATTTGCTTATAATCATAAAGCACTTTGCAGCTCAAAGATAAACACGCCGTCATTGGCTGGCATCTGGCAGGCGGGAGGGCATGGCTGCCTCACCAGCAGGACTGACAGCTCCCCCTGAGCTTCCCCTGGGAGAGGAGGGTGCCTGCAAGGCAGGCACGGCACACGGGAGCCGCTTCCCAGCCCTCCGGCTGGTGCTGGCTCATCCATCAGCTGACCTTGGCCACTAACCACCAGCCTGACAAGTGGCCAACTGGTTCACGAGGGAGAAATCCTCCAGCAGCAGCTCTTTGGGGCTCAGCCTGATCGCCCACATGGTGGCTTTAGCTGAAATCCATCAGCTGGAGGCCTTCATCTTTGGGATCTAAATCCCAAGCCATCGGCATGTGAAATGCCGCTTCCTCCCACCCAGGGAGCACAGCCCCATCCCTGCCTGGAAGCATCATTTTAAACTCAGTGGAAGAGGCTTGGGTTTGGTGGTATCTCTGCCGACCAGCAGATTAAACCTGTCAATGGTAGAGTCCACATTCAGGCTCCTAGGTGGATGAGGGAGGTGAGAGGAGGAGGATAAGTAACATTAGATCTTGCTTTGTTCTCTAGGTGCCTTAATATGGGACAAAGGCTCCAGCCTGGCCTTTCACAGAGTGGCATCACATCCCCCAGGCACCTGCACGGACACAGGCAGTCACAGGCAATGCCGATCTCCTGACACTCAAGGCCTCTGAGACCCTTCCAGCCCTTCTGGTGCCAGCAGAGATGCTGAGCAGGGCCCACGTTAAATGCTGGGAGTAAAGCAGTGTCTTACTTCTGTGCTGATGACTCAGGCTCGAGGGAGATGTGATGCCTCCTCACTCCTCAGACACCTCAGCCAGCTCTACGGAAGCGCAGCCAAGGTCCCTTTGTGTCGACACCCGCAGGCATCCAAACACTGCTCCGCCTCCCCATCTGTCCCCAGCTGGTGTGTCCCCCCCACCCTTCTCCACATGAGCAGCTCGGCCATGGAGAGTAGTGGCTGAACCCCACCCCGGTTCCCCTAAAGCAGCACGTGGTACCTTTGGGCTGGGAGTTGTACACTGCAAACATGTTGATTGCCACAAGCTGGAGCATGCGGGTGCTTCCGATGGGAGGGGGGCTGTGCTGCAGCAGGACCTGGAACTCCCTCAGGACCTCCTCGGCCACCGCAGGGAAAGTCTCCATCCTGCAGACAGAGAGAGAGGCTGTAGAGTGCAGGCTGTGCCCCAGGATGCAGGGCAGGAAGTCGACATGGCTCACCCCATGTCACGTCTCCCGGGGAAGGTCACATCTCCCGGGGAAGGGGGAACCCCTGGGTGCTGTCTCCTGTCCAGGAGCCGTAGGGTATGAAGGTGCAGGCTGCAAAGGAGGCAGCTGAAGCCTTCCTTAGAGATGACAGTGAGGGATTGCTCTGTGACCGACAGGCAGCATTCCTTTGGCAGGAAAACACGGCCTTTATGAGTCATTTCTGACCAACCATTTTTTTCTACTGACTTCTACCAATCTGGGAGGGGTGCCAAGAGGCCAGCAGCTCACTTGGACCAGGAGCAGCCCATGGGACTCCCAAGAAACCCAGGCTGCAGCAGAACGCACACACTGGTGCCACATTGCGGATGTGGCAATTCCAGTGCATTGAACGTTGGCCAGAACGTGCTTCCTCCAGAGCGGTGCCTGGTCCCTGGGCTCCGCGCTGCAGGATCGGATCCCGTGGCACTGAGCCCCTTCTCCCCCCCCCTCAGGGCTACACACTTCCCAGCACTCTGACTGAGCCCCTAAACTTCATCACTTCGAGCCCCACAGGACAGGGACTCGCCGGCTCGTGTAGCTGCTGACAACGTCAAAGCTGGAGCGGGTCCCCGCAGCCCGCAGCGCTGCCGTCGCGCGTCAGGACACAGCAGCCCGTGGCTGCGGTGCCACGGCTGGGGATGGGGTGTGCTTTCAACACCATCCACAGGCACCCACGGAAATCTGACACGTTTATCCTGCTCTTCATCACTAAGGAAATTAGCTGAGGTCACTTTATCAGAGCTGTTGGATCCTCAGCAACCTCCCAGCTGAAGTGGGGTCAAAAACTGATCGCAGAGAGCACATTCAGTTCCCAAAAATGAGAGAGATGTGGTTGCCCACAACAGCCCTCCCAGAGAGCCCTCACCTGGTAACCCACGAAGACAACTTTATCACCAAGAAGTTGCCCAAAACCTTGGAAACTATTGAGGGGGGGGAAAGGTTCTTCTGTCCCACTGCCTCTTCTGCTGCATTTGCTGTATTAATTCTTGTTCCTACACTAGAAAAAGCCACAGCCAGACCCCACAGACTGAGTATCCCCCAGCAAGTGTCTGCTCCAGTTACCAGTGACATTGTTGGGTGTCCACATGGGAGCGAGGGAGCCAAAACCCAGATGCCTCACCCTCTGTGGAGCTGGGACAGGCGACCTCAGGGGCCTCCATAGCAATTTCCTCTGTTTTCCCCCAAGAGATTCAGATCTTGTGATATCAGCACGCTACAGGCTGGATTAACGAGCCACTTCTGGTAACCCACATGGGCAATTCTGCTGGGCTTCCCCAACACACTTTCAAGACAGTGATAGCTCTATTTTTAAAGACAGAAATGGCTTTCTTCTTAGCCATATTTCAGGGTGCCTTTCAACACTTGGGTCTGCCTAGCAGCAGGGTACCCTCTCCCCCAGCACTGTTTGCTGGAGCAATTCAAAGTCACTATTACCTTCCCAAAAACATGGGCTGTAACAAACAGGCCCCTCGTAGTTTGTAGCTGTGCAGAGCAGAGTAGCTCCGCTGAAACAAAAGCACTGCTCTTCCTGCAAGAGGCAACTTCCCTGGATTTGGGGCACAGCCAGGGAATTAGAGCAAACTGATTGCTTCTAAAGACTTCCTAGTTTTGAGAAATCTCAGACCACTTCCAGTGTATCCAGCAACATCCTCCTAGGGCAGACAGGACTCTGGGGATGGAGGAGACCTTTGCAGGATGGGTTGTTAGTGAGCAGATGAAGATTATTGCCAGGGAATAACAACAAGAAGGAACGAGGGCTTCCTCAGCCCCACCAGCTGTGCTTTGATACCACAGCACATCTGGAACGGCGTGCAGTAACCCCACTGAGCTCAGAACCAGCAGGTCAGGAGCTGAGCGGAAGCTTTTAATAAATTGCTTACCTGTGGTTTTAGGAGCAAGAGTCCAATTAGGGCAACATCATCTTTTCCATATTTTTTACAGATAAATCACCAAGGATCCTGCCCAAAGAGAACTCGGCTATTCCTCACCTTTTACCTATTTTAAGCGCGGAAGCTGTTTAACAGAGCTGGATGATTTTCTCTTCCTGTGTCATGGTATTACTTTCTAGTTCCCTTCTAAGTACTTCAGGGGATATTCTACCATTAAACATGCTTGGGTTTTCTAAATGACTGGCCTGGGAAGCAACTGCCTCAAACGCTGCATCTTAATTTCAAAAGAGTCTCAGGAGCCAAATGTGCAACTGATCTCTGCAACATCCCCATTAATCTCCTGCTGGCATCTGTTCGACCAGAGCTTGGCCACGAGCACGGCCCCACAGCACCGGGGACCAGCAGCCCCCTGGATGCTCGGCCCTGCACTTCCCAAACCTTTCGTGGGCTCTTGCAGCTCTCCTCCTCTTTTCCTGTAGGCAGGAGGACATCCAGCCCTGCCTCTTCACCGCAGGCCAGGCTCCTGCCCGGGAGCAGATAATCAGTGCCTTGTGACTCAGGGAGAGATCAAGAGCATAGGCAGAGAGCCGATGGCTCTCCCCCTCACCCTGACACTCTTCAACAAATTGGCCAGCACAGCTCCTGCTTCCCGTTGTTTATGAAGGGCCCAAGATGAAGCATGTGACACTCCAGAGTGGTCATCCCAGAAAGTGCTGGGTGGAGGAAGCACCAAGTGTGCACTGCCCTGCGCTGCTGTGCTTCCCCACTCCAGGAGGGAAAGGGGACAGAGAATTGTACATCTGAGTCAAAAAACTCCAACAGTAGGGACAAGATGCCCCTTTGAATCCACACTACCTTTACCTACGTGGCTTGGAACACGTCTCTCAGCCCTGTAACTCGTAGCCAACAGTTCTGCAAGAGACTGAAGGAGCCAGCAGAGCTCATGAAACTCCAGTTGCTTCCGAGGCACTGGCAGGCTCAAGCAGAGACCACCACTGCCAGGGACTGTCTGGATTCAGGCAAGGTCTCTCCTCAACAGCTGCTCCCACACAGCCCCATCCCGACAGTGAGGGCCAGTCTGGACCCAGAGCAGAGACAGTTCCATGGGAAGCCCATCGGCTGCGAGGCTGAGCTCTGCCCTCTGGGTCATAAGGATGTCCCCCAGGCTGGGATCACAGCCCAGGCTGGGATCAGGCTTGCTTTGCTTCAAGGGTAGCTGCTCAATTACTTGAAACCAGTTTCTGACAGCCATTGCCAAGGGCACTTTTGTACAAACCAGTTCCCACAGCCAGGGCAGCTCTCAGCTATGAGGCTTTCACCGAAATGGCAGCAAGGAGATGAAGGGCAAGGCTTGTCTTGACAAGCTCCAGACGGCAGCTTTCAGCCACCACATGGATTTGCCTCGATGGCTTTGTGCTCCTCGCAGGCAACAGCCACCAAGAGCCCCCCCAAGAGCTCTTTAAGGGTGGGGGGGAGTGGAAGAGGGGAGGGAAAACCCAGAAATTAAAGGGGAGGGAGCATGGTTAGATGTTGGGAGAGAGAAAACAGCATCTAGTCCCTCCTGTGTGTGTATCAACTATCTGAGCTCAGCCTTTGCCAGAGGGTCCCAGTGCATGGCCAGGAACAGGCTTTGAGGTGGGGGGAAGGAAAAGCCCAAGCTATAAGCAGTGTGGATCAGAGGGCGGGTAAGGAGAATAAAAACCAGGAGGCTAGGCCTGCAAGAATTCACACCCTGTGCCCTCAGCTCCAAACACAGCTTAGTTGCTAACAATATTAAATTCCAAAAAGACTTGTAATGTAGGAAAATAAAATAAACATCCTGCACACTTACCCAATCCTGGTAAACAGCTTCCCATGGGCATGGAGAAAACTGAGGATGAACCTTTTGTTCAGCTGCATGGGAAAAAAAAAAAAAAAAAAGGAAAAAAAAATAGAGAGAGGAGAAAACAATTAAACTCTCTCCTATTTCCTGTGAATTAAGAATGTCCCCAGTGACAGAAGAACCTGGCCTGGATGCTGGGGGTGGCACTGGAGATGGGAACCAAATGGACATGCCCAAACTCTTACAAACATCATGCACAGAGGCAGAGGCAAGTGCCAAACAGCTGGAGCTGGAGCCGGGAGAGGCGGTGGAGACACAGCACCCTCTGCCGGGTCCTGAGATCCTGTGCAGGGGCTGCTGTGCCCTGGGGCACCCCAACCCCGATACCCGCACCCTGGGCACCCCACCCAGTACCTGCATCCCGAGCACTCACACCTCGGGCACCCTAACCCCAATACCTGCACCCTGCACACCCCAACCCCCGTACCTGCACCCCAGGCATCCCAACCCCGATATCTGCACCCCACGCACCCCAACCTGATACCCACACCCCGGGCACTCCCAGGCGAAGATCTTCTCCTCCATGTCTCACCAGCTCAGAGCATGGCACAGCCTGAGAGGTTCTGCAAAAGGAGTCCCCAAAGGCAGCCTTTCCCACTAGCATTCCTTTTGATGGAAAAAACAACCCCACAACCACCAGCAGCAGCCTGTTCCATGCTCCCGACTGCGTCAGAGGCAGAGCAGCAGCTGGACAAGGCAGAGAGGGAGCGGGATGTCCTCCCCAGTGCCTTTCTGCAGAGAAGCCAGCGTGGTGAGCTCAGCAGCAACACTAAAAGCACTTGTTTGTGCCCTGCCAGGTGCAGCTCTCAGAAGGAGGACTGGGGTGATGCTGCACCCTGTCATTTAACTCCAGCCTTAGGCAATTGCAGAGATGGTGTTCAGATGTACCAGTAAAGCCTCTGAGAGCCTGCAGCAGCAGTGCTGCTACTGAACTACCAGAGAACAGCTATTGAACTGCCCAGAGAAGCTGTGGATGCCCTGTTCCTGGAAGAGTTCAAGCCCAGGCTGGATGGGGCTCTGAACAATCTGATCTAGTGGAAGGTGGGTCTGCCCACAGCAGGGGGGTGGCTGGAACTAGATGGTCTTTAAGGTCCCTTCCTACCCAAACCATTCCATGATTCCGTGCACATGGAGCTAAGAGGACACGGGGGAGCTGGCTGCAGCACACGGCACGAAGGCAGTTTCCTGCCCTGCTTCGGTCCACTAACTCCAAAACCTGACTTGAATAATTACTTACTACTGCTCAGGGCTTTCCCAGTCCTTATCTAACCGGCTCTGAGGAAGGCTGTGGGTGGGTAAGCACTCACTCTGCCTGGCCCTGGAGGGTGGCCATGTCACACCAGGAGTGGACTGGCCTCGCTTTTACCTCCCCCAGAGCAGGAGGTTTTCCTCCCGCGCCCGTGCGCCTGCACAGCCTCAGCGCGGTGAGAAAAGCCAGGCTCCGAGCCCCGCGCGGGGAGACGCTCACCAGGAGCGGCCCAGAGCACCACCACGCTGCTCCCATTTGCACAAGGCTTTTACAGCTTCAGCTCCTCCACTTCCATTCACAGGGGGAATCAGAGGCACAGGGAGAGGATGAGATTACCTGGCACGGCCATGGCAATGCCCAGCCAAGAGCTGGGCACACGCCAGAGGATGCAAGACGGGCACTGGGCGGTGCCTCCCAAGCTCCCTGCCAGGTCTGGCTGCATGGGACAGTTGTCACAGGCAGTCCCAGCTCTGGTGCTAGCTCATGTTCCCATTTTCTGAGCCCCTGGGCTCATGCCACGACTGATGCCAGCTGCTCTGCGAGGTGGGATTGCTCGGTGAGGTGTAATTAGCCCGGCTGCGTTCCTGGAGGACCCATGCAGGAGAATGATGCCCTGCTGCAGAGTCGCTCCCGGGCCACGTGCAAGTTTAAACATAAAACCTGTCTCATAAAACAAGCCAGACCAATTAAACTGGCCCCCGCAGCAAGGGGTTCTTGCTTACTCACTATTTTACTGCTGCCCTAAAGAGCCCTTTTCACTGGAACTCAACTTCATTTGCCACCATTTTATTGACTCTGCAGATGGAACCCAGAAGAGACTGGGGAATACTGGGACAGCACAGCAAAGCCCTTATTCACTTTGCCAGTTAAGTTTGGATATAGCTGATCCTTCAGCTTAGGACACCACGACAATTGAGAGCTTAAAACTTTTAACAGGTACTTCAGATATTTTTTTTTCAGTCAACAGCTTGTGGAAGCAGAAATACTGCAGCCCCTCTGGCTGCAATCACACAGCCTGACACAGACACAGCCTAAGGAATCTGAGCCCCCAGCTCAGTGCAAAAGCCTTCGTGGGGCAGTGGACAATGCTCTGCCCCACAAGAAGCCCCTGTGCAAGAGCTGGAGGAGAGGGTCCATGCTCTGTGCTCTTTGACAGGGACTATGGAAAAGAGAAGGAACCTGTGGCCTGACCCATCTCTACCGGAAAGCAACACTCATGGGCAGGCATGCGAGTCAAAGAAGAAACTGGGGCAGAAGTTTTCCTCTAATGCCCACATTCACCCACAGCCCTGGGAGCGCTCACACTGCAATCCCCCACACTGCTTTCCATCAGCAGGGGAGAACCAAAACTCCCCACCCTGAATGGAAAGTGACACCCAGCAGGGACATGCCCGGAGTGTTTCCACAGACGCCCAGCTCCAGGAGGGCTTACCAGGACATTGGCTTCACTCCCATCTTCTCAGAGCAAGTTTCACACTCAGCCTTTTCATTTGCAATCCCAAGGACTAATCAGTCACACTCCACCCGAACCACTATGGAACTGGGACACAGATATGTGCATATATATAATTGCTTTTTTTTAAGGAAATGTGATACCTGCCTCTAGGAATGAAGCATTTTTCATACCTCTTGCCAACTTAATCACAAACTCAGCAAGCCCAGGCAGAGCCCTGTGTGCCACAGCACTGTGGCATCTCAAGCAGGCACCTCACGCTTCTTTCATCACTTTTTCTCTCACAGCCTCAAGGTTTTGATGAGCTCATCACTCAACTTTGGACCTTTCATCTCCGAGTTCACGCTAAGGCCACGGGCTGCTTTGACTGGGCTTTTCTCTGAATGACTGTTTCTCTACTGACTCACCTGTCCCTCAGCCTCCGGGAACCCTCCCAGCTGCTCCCATCAAATTCCGCTTCTCACAGCAGCGAGAGGGAAACAGTGACCTCCACTGGGTGGGAGTGGGCCTGGCTTCGGGGCACAGAGGAGGAAGTTCTGTCACCTGCTGCTCCACATTCACACGGTGGAGAGGAACACTTCCCAAAAGCATTGCCAGCATGCTCACTACCCTCACAGTGCTACCATGAAACCTGCAACAACTTACTACCTTCTTATCGCACTCACTGTGCAGCCCAAAAGCAAGCCCCTTCAAAGATTTCCCAAAAAATGGTCCTCGTGCCAATGTCAGGACGACAGACTAAGACTCCCTGTACAATTATATTGCTGCCCTTTGTGGGCAACTTTGCTCCTTGGGACGGGGAACCAAATGTGGATGGTTCCAGCCGCTCACTTGGGAAAAGCCCACCAAGAAAGGGCTTATACAACAACAAAACCATGTCAAAAAATGGATTTTGGCCCTTCCAGCTGAAAAGTGGGCATCACCGATACGGAACTTATGAGCATATAGTGAAGGCATTAGTTATAAAAACAAACCAGCTGTCAAGAAGAAGAAGGGGTCCCTGCACACAGTAGTGCCTGAAGCTGAAAACAGCTGTTTCGGCTGTCATGAGTCAGCATGTGCAGACAGACTAAATCCACCTGGGAAGAGGCAACCTCACCAGAGGAAGCAGCCCAGTGCTGCTTGGGGAACGTTCACACACCTCACTGCCAACCCAACTGGATTTGTTACCATGGAAGAAATCAACAGTGACTAACAACTTCTCAAGGAGCAGCTAAGAGAGCAGAGATAGCAACGGGCCTGAACAGCCAGCTCAAATCACCGCGAGGCCACGGGGAGTACGGCCTGACAGCACAGAACCGCGGCACTCAGACGGCTTCGGGAAAGGTTTGTCACGTCCTGAGCCAGCAGAGAAGAAAGCAAGACTCAACCTCCCCGAGAGACTGTGCACTGACCAAAAAAAAAAGGGTTGAAAATGGTGTCTCTCATCCCAGAAGAGCAGCCCTGGAAATGCCACCGGGGAGCACAGGAACAAGAGTGCTGCGCTTCAACCCAGTGTGGACCTGTTTGGCTTCAGGAGAGGAGTGCACAAAGCTTTGGCACCTGAGCATCAGCCCCAGCTGTGAAGGAGGCACCAAATAAGGGAAAGATTCTGGAGAAGCGACTCCTGGGGAAAAAGCATTTCAAGTTAAAAATTGTTACTTCAGGTTTGGAAGTAAATTTCAGGATCTGGTCTTTATCAAGCAAGGCAAACTTTCTTCAACATCAGCAAAGCATCTGTGGAGCAGAAAGTGGTGTCAGAGTCAAAATAGGCTGCAAAAGACAAGTCCATTAATCAAGAGACCAGATGCAAAACTGCCTGTAACAAATGCGCTGTCTCCACCGGAGTGGAAGGGACTGGAGCACAGCGGGATGTTCTCCTGAGTCTAGGGGTCTCCTCAGTGACAAGGGGTTGGGATACAGACCACAGAGCCACACAGCTCTGCTCCAAAACACGTACCACACTCATCCCAAATATTTTCAGGGTTTCTTGGGCAGCCAGGCTTTTCCAGGCACAGCTTCCTTGCTGAGAAGTGTGTGAAATAACATCCAGGCACCTAAAACGTGCCATATTCTCACTCCCAGCTCAAGGGTTAGAGATACCACAGTAATTATTAAGATTATTCCTCTTTTTTCACAGACAGTTCCTTCAGAGCTTCACACCACTCCATCCAAGAGCAGCAGTGAACCCACTACCTGCCCTGGACATGGCTGTACAAACATGAGCCTTTATCCCACACCATCCCAAATTTGCAAGGCACAGCTCTGGCTGCTGTTTTCCATGGCAGTGTCACACTGAAATAATACCGAATGCTGATACAGAGCTTCCTGAAAAGCCCAGGATGCTGCAGTGGGCCCAACTGGCAGGATACCAGGAGGAGGTTTTACCGCTACAGGTGTAATCTCAACAAAGTGCTGGTGGAAAGTGTTTTGTGCAAATGGTTACCTACACAAAAGAGAGCAGACAAAAGGGCTATTAAGACTGTCTGGCATTTTTGCAGTGTTTACAAGGTGCCCACAGAGCTGTGGGCAAATTTCAGCTGGGCTAATTACCATAATCACTCCTCTTCATATACCACCTGCAACCACAAATGGATACAGAGCTTGCCTTGGCTTCTTCTTGCCACGTGTTTAGTGCAGGCTTCTATTTAGCAGTCACAATGTCCTGCCTTGAAACAGATTAATCTCTTCAGCAATAGAAGCAATTCCAGTGAAAATCCTGCTGCTTAACATCAGACATCGCACAAATGTGAAATTCAATTTGCTATGACATGGAAGTAAGAGGGAAGCCTGATGTATCATGGCCTTGAGGCACAAAAAAATTAATTTACAGGTAAAGAGACCCTGAGACTCGTCCTCATCTTTTGCAGTGCAGCAGCTCCAGCTCCGGGACACATCTCATGGCTGTAAGAGTTACAAGCCAGCAACTCAGCAAGAGAAAAACAGGCATTTAAGAAGCCCCTTGGCAAAACCAGTGAGCTTTTGAGCTCTTCCTTCATCACTGCAGGGAGCAGGTGAGAGAAAAAACGTTAAGCAAGAAAACAGTCCACTTTAGTAATATAAAGATCAAGCTGTGGTAACTTCACTGTCTCCAAAACGAGTATCTGACCTATTAATAAATTCAACATTATTTATAACGAATTTACTACCAGAACTTTCAATTCAATGAAAGCAGTTCAAATAGAATATTTATATGTCTGTGACTTCCTTTTCAGCCAAACTCTTATCTAAATTTGGTTTCCATGAATTAGTAATATGCAACATTCTTGAAAAAATACTACCATTAAACCGAATAAAAGCTGATTAAGAGACCTCTTAAACAGCAGTCTTCAGGGACCCCCACTGAACTGGATGGAAAGAGGATGGTAGAGACTCATTAGCAAAATCTTTCATCAACAAACTGAAAGGAAATTCTGCTGTCAAACTGCCCGTGACAGGCAAAGGGAGCAGCAAGTAATGATGGCTGCAGAGCATTCACGCAGGGTTATTATAATCGCTTCAAAATCTGGGGGTTTCCAGCATCAAGTGTCATGTTATGCATCTGGCATCACATGTAAAATTAAGTCTCCAGGAGATCGTGCCCGAGGCAGCTTCTCCAGAAAGGCTCTGGGGACTACAATGGCTAAATTCCCAATGCAATGTCCAGTAAAAAGGATTAAACACATCCCTTGGATGTACAAGCAGAGCAGGCACTGGGCAGCACATTCACATCTAAATACGGCACCGTCGGGGCTGACACTGAAATACTGCACCCAGTTCCAGTGCCCTTATTTTAAAAACGATGCTGAAAAATTGGAAAGGGTCCAAAAAACCAGCCATAAAAGTGATTCAAAGGCTATAAATGATGCCTTGCAGTGAAAACTTTAAACAGCGCAATCCGTTTAGTGTTATCAAAATAAGACCGGGAGGCAATTGGATTGCAGGGTGCAAAGTGCCTCTGTGGTACTTAAAGGGCTCTTTACACTCACAGGACAGAAAAGCACAGGAATAAACTGGAAACATTCATTCTGTAAATAAGTAAAAGTGTTTCAGAACCAGTGCAATTATTACTGGAACGAACTCCCCAGGAAAAGGGTGGATTCTCAAGACTGGATGTCTTTCTGGAAGTACTGCTTTAGCCAAACACGAGTTATTTGGCTTCATATAGGAGTAGCAGGGTGAAATTTAAGGACCTGTGATATACAGGAGATCAGACTAGATGATCTAATGGTCCCTGCTGACCATAAACTCTATGAACCTATGCAAACATGCCAGAGAGTCCTCAGCTGAGATATCAAGTTAACTTTCGACACAAAACTTTTCATAAATTGGCTCTGGTGCTGCAGGTCGTTTAGGATACAAGTTCAGCTCTTCAAGGCTGCATCTGGTTAAGCACTGAAAGAGAGCTGACCCAGGCAGAGCCTTCTGTGTCCAGCAGGTAAGAGGGAGGCCACATGTGCACTGAAGCAGCCCCAAGCAGCAAAAGCAGCTTATACTCAAACACTCACTGTTTGCCAGGAGTAAAAAGCATTCCCTTTCCTGCAACAGAAAATTGACACTAAGAAAATGTGTGATGAATTCTGGTCACAAGAGATCAGCTGTTAATGCAGCTCAGGGTGTTGTCAGCCTTCTTCACTACCCCGGAGTTGATTATTTGAGGGGTTAAAGCACAAAGGAGGGAGATAACATGAGAAATTAGGAAGGGTGAAGACTGAAGAGATTGAACCCTGAAAGGCTTAGAATGGAGTCAGGCCAACAGAGAAGACATTTGGACAACAGGCTGAGCAGAGACAGAGCCTTCCAGAAGGATGACAGCATTATCGCACGCAACCTCCACACTCCTGCTCTCCCAGTCACTCTCACCAGCCGGGATAACGGGACAATGGGAGCCACTCCCAGACAGCCTTTGCCTCAGGCTTCCACAACCTGGATAAAGTTGTCCACCCTGCTGCATTCCCAGAGCCTTCACTTCTACCTGGACAGTAGCACACAGGGCACGAAGGCATCTCCCTCTCCACTTTGAATTAGGCAGCAGTGCAATCTGACGGGGAGGAAGAGTAGAGCCAAGGACAGAGGAAATGACACAGACTCCAGCAGGTTCCACTCCCTGATCCTCCGGAAGGAAGTTTCTTTCCTAGTACCCACCTCCACAGTGGATATGAAGCCTGTCTGGAAATGGCTCATTCAACACTGAAGAGAAATAAACATTCCCTATGGCAGAATTAAGAGGTTTGGCTGTGGAATACGAGGTGCCAATCTCAAAAAGTCCACAGCAGAGAGCAGGAAAAGTTGGCCTGGGCCAATTTCAGACAAAGATCAAGGTTAGACTAACAAAAAAAAAAAAAATCTCAAGAGAAATCAGTGTCTACAGCCTTCACCTTGCTCTGGGAAATCTCCCAGCCCTGCTATTAAGACATTTTACTTCCTTTACCAGTACTGCCAGTTCTGGCAGTGTTCTCGTCTCAAGTGCAAACTCTCCCTCCCAACGCACTCTGCAGTGCCTGGATCATCAAACCCGCTGCCCCGAGGAAGGACTCGTGTGCAGCAGCAGGAGGGAGTTTGGTTACACACAAATCCCTGGCTGATCAGCACCAGCAGGAGAGGAAATGAGGAAAGAGTGACTGACAGGGAAAGGCGGTTTCTGGATGGTTGTACTTGGTTTTAGAGTATGAGAAGCTTGTTGGAACTTGAAGTCTTGCTCCCCTCACCGCAGCCTCTCTGAGCACTGGGATAGAGCAGAGCCATTCACACAGGCACAGCTCATTGATGTCCTTGTAGTGTTCCCACCTCTGATCCACCACGATATTTCCACACATATTAGCACCAGATGCCTGTTGCCAGAAGGAGAACATGCCAATGCCTCTGCCGCTCAGGCAACATTAGTCCCTGACTTGTTCTTCACAGTTAAATAAAACCACCAACATGGTCTAAAAAGAAAAGGGGGGGAAAAAAAATATCAACATCAACTTCTGGAAACTCTTACCAATAGCTCAGCCTTCACTTTCTGGGTAGTGACAAAAGGTCAAGTTGTGCTGGAAAGCAACATGTGGGCTCTACATGACACGAGTGCACAGGCTGAACTGGGGACCAGGCTCTGTGAGCTCTGCCAAGCTGTGGGAGCTGTGGTGGAGCAGCACTGAGCATCCACGGAAGATCACGAGCCCAGGCCAAGTGGAACAGCATTTCTGGCTGGATTGCTAACACAGGAACTGCAGCTGAGAAGGTTTTTATCAGCAATTTAAAGTCAAAAACAGTTTATTAAAAAAAAAAATTAAGTGCAAGCAGGGATGGTGCACAACTGGCAGGCAAAAAAAGCCAGTGCTGAGCTGCATGGCTGAGTGTCACGTCTCAAACCCAGTGAGGCCAGGAGTGTGGTTTTGGTGTTTAACCAGTTTCAACTGCAGCCTGGCACTCTTTTACTTCCTCCCCAGAGAAGTCTTCTCACTGATGGGGGAAAGAAACCAACCTCACCACGCGAAACAAAACGGCTAGAGTAAAAATAAAGCCTCAAGGTGGTTTGGTGACCGAGGTCATACTAGTAGGTGGAGAGGTTGCAGGCAGGGGAAAGCACTCAGAAATACTCATGCTGCCAACCAAGAATGAAATTACAGAAAAGGAGGCAGGGCAGAGAATTAACGCGAGTCCAGCAGTAAAGAGGCTGAGATGCCTCTTTCACAAGCCACCAGCTCCCCCATGCTCAAAAAAGTTTGTAAACTGTTTCCTAAACACAAAGGAAAAAAAACCCAGACCTAGTCCTGACCTCCACGAATGAGTAACCAAACCCAACAGCTTCCTGCAACTTCATGGGGGTGAGGAAAATGAGGGCAAGACAGAGGGAACTCCATGTTTCTCCCTCTCAAGTCCCGCTTTGGGCACGAAGATTAAGGATGCAACAGCTCTTGCTGATGTCTCATGTGGGTGTTGGATAAAGGACAGAAGCATGGAAGGGCAGCCCTTAGCTGACTGCTAGTCCCTGGCATTCCCATCACCAAGACTTTCTCTGCTCGTTTTTGTGCCGCAGGGGAGGCTCATCAGGGGCGGGCAGCACTGCAGAGGTGTGGATCAAACACAGCTAGAAGCAGGCTGGAGGGGAAGCACAGCCATCCCCTGACAGCAAGGCCAGACCATAATGCAACAGACCACAGAGGAGATCACTCACATCAAATACTAGAGAGCATCTAACCATAGAGGGGACAAACTTCCTGACTTAACACAAGCCACCCTCCTGTGACAAGGCGCCGACAGCAGCCTGACCCAAGGCCTTGCTCTAAGAGCTTGTATGTATCCCACTACCCTGTGTGGTGAGGAAAAAAAACCCTCCCTTTGGGGACACACCCACACCACTGCTCTGGTGGGGCTCGGATGTTTAACCGATGTGAGAACGGCTTCAGCAGGCATGGCCAGGCATGGGCTAGTGGTTCCCATTCCCTCCACTCTCTGCACAGGCATATGGTTTTGGGTTGAAAATCCCTTGAAAGCGTGCAAGAGTCAGCACAGGACATCAAGTGCGGCCTGCAGGGTAGTTTTTTGGGGAGCTGTGCCCCAGCAGTAGGGAGAAGGCAGCACACCTGCACTTTGACTCTGCCCAGCTAAACCACAGGCACAGCTGCCTGGGCTCATTTTCCAAATCAGAGGCTCCTAAAAAAAAGGATCATTCCAAGGACTCTGCCCACCTGACACCGTGGAGGTAGCAAATGAGGGAGCTCTGTACTCCATCCAGCAAAAATTATTCATAAGAGAGCCTATACAGAAAAGATAAATCTTTCATTGTCCTGAGGAAAACCACCCAGCCATGCTGGCAGTGAGGAGAAATGCTCCCACCAGCCTCGCAGGGAAACACCAAAAATAACGAGCTCCCCAAGCAGCCTCTTATCCCTGCATCTACATGGAAGAACAACCATCATTAGAACAATACATCATTTCCACTTTTGCCTGTCACTTACCTCTAGTCATGTGTAATGGAAAGGAGCTACAAGGTGAGGGAAGAGCTGAGAGTAGAGGGAGCAGTTCTCAGAAACAGGGGTGTCTCTGGGGTATATTTGCATGAGCAAAGCTGGGCCATGCTCAGAGACACCTAGCTCACACCACAACAGCCTTTTAGAAAACCAGACACTCCCAGGGAGCAGAGGCAGACACACCAAGGCAACCCCAACTCTGAACACAGGTCACTACTGCTCCCGTGTGTGACTGGTCCAAGCAAAGGATAGGCTGATGGAGCAGAATGGCCAAGAAACCCCCACCAAAACTGCTACCAGGCTAAAGTGAGGCTTTATCCCACTCTCTCCAGATGCAAAGCACAAGAAGCAGCTCCACCAGATGAAAAATTGCATGTACTGAAACCAGGCAGGAGAATGAGCTTGCTCAGTCACCCAAATGGCTGCTGCCCAAGAGGAACAAGAACATAGAGCAGGAACAACCAACATCACTAAGGAAAAAAGGATGTGAAACGTGCAGGAGCTGAACAGCACAGTGGCCCTTTTCACTAAGGACAAATGTCCTCTGCTGAGGAAGCAACTTGGGCAGCCCCGAGGACTTGTCAATGCTCCTGGATCCAAAGGCATTTCCATTTCCAAAACTGCTTTATCCAGTCTCGGATTGTGACTGGGCTGCAGGAGTGTAAGTGGATGCAGAACCAAGAAATACAGAAGGTGAGAGATGTCTCACCTCGTAAAGAAACAAATCACAGGAAGTTGTGAAGATAGCCCCAACCAGGCATTGCTGGATACGTTTCCAGTTAGCTGAATCCTGTCTTAGAGGGAAGAAAGCAGGACAGCTCTTAAAACCTCCACTGCTTTGAGAAGACAGTGCCCACATCCAGCTGCCCACACCTATTTCCCTGTGTGCTTGGCACTCATCTGATTTTCTAGGACTTGGGAGATGGAAGGAGATGAAGGGGTCCAAAAGAGACCAGCACTACTCATCTGAAAGAAAATACAAACAAGCATCCACAGATACACACTGCCCACAGCTCCAACATCACCACTGTCTCCTGGTACCCACACCCACCACCAGCACAGAGGGACACCTGAATGCGTAACAAGCTTCCAAGACAAACACAGTAGGAAACAAAGAAGAAATACAAAAGTAAGAAACCATCTATAATCAGGCTATTGAGAGAACTTTAACCTCTTTTTGTTGTGTTTTTGGGTTGGGTTTTCTTTGGTAGACCTCCTGGTGGTATTTACAGCTCACTTGCAGAAACCCTGGTGGCTCTGTCCACACTCCCTGCTGCTGAAAAGGAAGGCTGTGCAAAGGAATGGAAATTAAAATCTGCTCTGAACTCCACAGTTAATGATTCCACCCCAATTTCTCTGCTACTGCAAAGGGGCTGTTGCTCTCAGCAACCAGGCAAATGCAATACCTCTGTGCCTGACGAGGAGACTGGAGGAAAATAGGAATGTTCCTGCAGCTGACACTCAGGGCTGTGACAGCAGATGCGACTCAGGTCTTTGCTTACCCGAGAGCTTTTTGGGTGGCCCCATCAAACTTTTGATAGTTCTACAAGACTGACCTCTCACAAAGAGGCTAAGAGGCTTAATACTTTAATGATGCTGAAGTATTCAGACATCTGGAGAGAAGTATTATTCAATTAGTGTCCTGCCAAGGGAAAACCTCTCTTACCTAATCTTAGCTGCAGCTATGGAGCATCTTTATTAGTGCCTGCATGCTGCGTGGTAACACAAGGAAGTGTCTACTGCAGAGCACAGGCAGCAGGCAGCAGCAATTGTGAGAACCTTAACTCAGCATTTCCTGACAGGAGTGATTAAAATCTCAAACTCAGTGTAATATTAACACTTTCTCAAGAGACTGACAGCCCGTTTGCCCTGTTTACTTTACCAATTCACAGTCTGCACAGCAAGCTGCAGATGGTACTATCAGATTTAAGATGAACGTAGACCCACGGCAAATGAAACCAGTGGCAGAGAAGAAACGGCAGAGACTCAGTCCTTCAGCTCACCTTGCACTGTCCAGATGTTTTTAAAAAAACAACACAACTGCTCACTGGTTCAGCCTCCTTCTTTGCATTTCTTATTCAAACCAGGTAGGGGTCAGGCTGGGCCCTCCTGCCCCTGCACACCTCGAAACACACAACGTACAGCGAGACCGCAGAGAACAGCCGTTCACACAATGAAACCCCAAAAGGCTGCGGGCAAAAAAGGCAAAACCCTGAGCACCAAACAGCCAGGCTGCAGCCCAAACACTTCCTTGGCTCACTTTGAAGCTGTCCCATGCCCTCTGTGCTAAATCCATTCACAGGGGAAGGGGCCAAACGGAGATTTACACCCCTCGGTGCAGACAGGTGGTATGCTCTTTCAGTTCTGCATCTTCTTAGAAAAGATGATGTAGCAAGCTGTGAAAAAAGCAGCTATGCCAAGCC
Organism: Empidonax traillii; assembly: GCF_003031625.1. Classification (NCBI taxonomy): domain Eukaryota; kingdom Metazoa; phylum Chordata; class Aves; order Passeriformes; family Tyrannidae; genus Empidonax; species Empidonax traillii. Next base: position 260,951 of record NW_020955469.1, on the reverse strand, counting down.
TGTACCTAAACACACAGTGCAAGGCAAACTGCCAGCCCTGCACTCCACCTTCCCTTGTCCCAGCAATGGCTGCAGCACGAGCTGCCCTTCTGCACACTTGGCACCCCATGTTACTAACTCCAGCCTGTGGGCTCCTAACCCTGAAATAAAGCAATATTTGTGCCTTTGTATAGGGCTGCATAAGTAAAAATAAAGTCAGAAATGAGAAGAGATGTGTAAGCATGTGCTGACGGGGACATCACACACATCAGCAGGTCCTGGGAGAGTAATTGTGCAGCATCTCCCTGCCAAGTGTGTCACGTCACAGGACTGGCACCTCACCACCTGCGCAATGAACAAAGCGACTACCGAGGGCAAAAAACATCCCAATTTAATTTTTTATCACCTGTAAAACAGCCAGCATCCTCACAGTCAAAACCCCAGTCACCTTTGACTGAGTTAGAAGGAACAGCTTCCATCTGAAGGGTGCAAGCAGCCTCTCTCCCACACTTCTGCCCAGTACACGTCCAGAGCTGTTAGGGTCTATACTTGCAGTGCTTTATCTGCTTCTGAAATCTGAACTGTAAAATCCCCTTCTCTGGCCCACAAACAGCTGCCATAAGACTGATGCCTGCAGAGCTACCTGCAGAGCACAGCTGTCAGGGCAAAACGAAATAACGCAGTTTTCCTCAGCCTTTTCAAGGGCTACAGCTGGCAAGGAAGGGACTGATGACAGAATTAGACTCATTTCCCCAAAATGACACGCAGGCGCTGGCACACATCCCCTGGGAGCAGAGCTGTTCCCTTCCGCCCGGCCGGGGATGTGGGGCAGAGGTGCTGCCAGGATGAGGGTTGCTGCCTGCCCCGGCCATGCAGGGCCCTTCCGAGGCCAAACAGTGCCACACAGCGGCAGCTCACGGCTGCTCGGCTCCAAAACACACCAGGATGCTGCGAGGAACAGGCAAAGAGTCTATAGCTTCAAGGGGGAAGGAGTACAGAGCTTCCACGAGAGAGCTGTTTGTCTTTATCCAGCCCCAAAGCTTCCCAGCTCGGGAACTTTGGCAGCCGCACAGATTTAAGGTTTCCTTTCCACACGGTTGTTTTTGGTGACGTGGCCACGCCGCAGCCCCATAAGCAGTTGTGCCAACTCGAGTGCTGCCCCATGGCAGGCAGAGGCAGCCTGAGTATAAATACCTTGGCTGCCAAAACCAGCAGTTCCCAAACCCAGGCCCTCAGCTCCCCCCTGCCCTTTGCCATTATATCTCTGATCGTGTTGCCTCTCCATGATCAGAAAGCTCGTGCTTTCCACAAGCCAATGTTTCAAACAGAGGCAGAATCCAAAAGGAATGGTAATAATCACACAAATCTGTAAAGACAATGCCAGTGACCTGCACTTGAAAGCACAGCCCCCTTGGCTGCACTACAAAAAAGACATCACTGCCCCCCGCTTCACTAGCTGCTACGCTACCTGAGAGCACTGCAAAAGAGAAACCCCTAGTGCCTCAAAAACACTCACAGCATCTCATGTCAAAGCATCTTCATCAGTGATTGATGGAGAGGCTAAAGCTTGGCACGCTCCTTTCAACAATGCTGAGGAAGCAAAGGTCTCCAGAAGAGAAGCTGAGGAGAGGGAAAACAACCAAGGGCAGGAACATCTGAAAAATGCTGCAGCAACATGCCAGAGCTTATCTTTCAAAGCCCCAAGACTTCACCCCAGTTCCACCCAGCTGAAGTCACAAACTTGTTATAAAAGCACAAATTCATCTGAGAAGCTCTGGGCCCCACAGGGTGCCGGGAAGGTCTTCCCAGTTCTCCTAAACTCACATCCTTAACAGCCATTTTAGGACAGGCAGCCCAGAGCTCCCTGGCACGTTCTCTTGCAAGCTGCATGTGCCAGAGCAGTGCAAGGATTCCTGGAGGATGAGCTCCCAACCACCACTGCCTTCGCCCACATTCCTGGGCCTGACAAACAGAGTTCATTTGGGCTCCTCCTGCAAGGTTCAGCTGGACAGGCTCACAGGAGACACCGTTAGACAATTATATTTTTAATTCTTGCAAAAGGAAGGTGCTGGTCTGGCCTCTCACCAGAGCAAGTAACGCAAATATAACACCTACAGTGGAAATTGAAACCATGGTTTTCACATTCCCTGTGCAAGCCTCCAATCATCTGGCAGTGGGACAAGTGACCCACTTCCAGAACAAGACTCAGAACTTCCAGGGTCACTGTTAACCCTGCTCTCCAGCACCTGACCTCATTTCCCACCGGGAAGCTCACCCAAGTTAGAGCCCTCAGCAGAGGCATTTTACAGCATCTTCTGTTTGTGCCTCTCCTGTTCCACATCAGCCACGCCAGCACACGCTGCCAAGAAATGGATGGTAACAACATGCCTTAAACACGGAGGCACGAGGTCACCAGCTCCTCATCCTGACCCAGGCACAGCTCCCATAGGGAAAGCCAAAACACTGGAAAATTTAGCAACAGGAAAGCAAAACAGATCCAGTGTCATTCCGCTGCATTCCAAACACATGACACCAAAGCCAACCGCCGCCTCCTGCAGTACTCACGTCGCTGGGGCTGAGGTTCCCAAGACCGTTGTCCTGCTCAGAATCCCTGCCAGACTCGTGGCCCTGGGAGGAGCGGGAGTGGGAGGGATGGATCCAGATCTCCAGCCGCGTGGCATCGTCTCCAACTTGTCGCAGTGTGGACTTCTTGCCCTTCCCCCGGCGGCTGGGGCTCACGTCCAGCACCTGGTGTTTCCTCTGCTCCATCTGCTCAGACTGGGAACAGGGGACAGATTCAGATCACTCAGGGATCAAAGTTCAGGGAAAGTATGTATTTATATGGATAAATCAGCTCTTCTCCCTGCTTCAGAACCTCAGTAACTCACAGGTCCAGAGTTTGGTTCTGACTCTACAGGACTGTGCAGGTGAGAGGTTTTCAGCTCCAGCTGTCCTGGGACAAGAAAAGTTGTGTCCAGTCCCAGGTGTGTGGCAGCCAATGTGCTGTATTTGGGGTGACTCCCTGGGGCACAAAGGGACTGCAGCCTCTCTTGCCTATTCCCACAGGTGTGGAGCACCTGTGGAATAAGGCAATTATCCTGCTGCACGCCAAGGCCATGCTGCAAACCACAGCAACCTACAGCCCTTGCTGAGCTTGGCTAAATTATAGTTTGTGACCCAGAAATAAAAGATTCAAGTGCCTAAACAGTTCCAAAAGCAGCCTGAGGAGAGGTAGAAAGAGCTTCATCATTCTGAAGGCTGCCTCTTTCACCTGACTCTCAACACGGAATTTCTTAAAAGTAGATAATGAGTGACTCCAAGTCCAAAAGACACCATTACTCTCCTCTTTCCATGCTCTCCAGCAGAGAACAGTCACATTGTCAAGTGCAGCATCCCACAGCCCAGCTCCAAGACTCACCTTGCGTTTTGTCTCCTCAAACAGACTCATGAGGCTCTCCTTGGCTGTGAGGATGGGGTTGCTGGCAGCCAAGCTACGCATGTAATAGTAGACAGCATCCAGCTTCCTCCTCTGCAAAAAACACAACCAGGCTCAGACCTGCCACTCGTTCTTGGATACTCAGAGCCAGGCTCCCACGTGCTTCTCCCTCCCCGCCCCTCAATACACCACAAAGGTCTTTGGTGTCTCAGAAATATTCTTCCCAGCCATGACAGAAATGTGCTTCTGAACCCTGCAGTTCTGCTTTAAACCAGCACCTCCAAGTGTTGTGAATGGGGAGATCCCTACCAGCTTCTGTGCCCCAGCATGATGCTTCCATTATCTGCTGTCACATCTGCCTTGAAGTTTTCCTGCGTGGCTGGAGTAGCCAGCACAACTGGAACCCAAGGAAGTCATGTGTAGGTGTTGCTTAGGCCAGTGCCCACAGGTTCAGTGAAGGCATGGCAAACAAAACCAGCACCCTGACAGATGGCTTTGAGCACAAAAATCTCACGCAAAAAGTGGGCTGTGTTTAAAGTTTAGAACATTTGCATTCTCAACAGCCCACAGAACAGTTCCTAAAATGCCTGAGGGAGTAGCATGGATCTGACAAAGCTGCCTGAAGCCACAGCAGCTGGAATCCACACAGCCTATCCACCATCAGCTTTTTCCTTTTTAAAAAAAACCCCACATCTGAGCACTGCCCTAAACAATGCCTTTCTCCACCAGATGGAATCTCACAGCCATCCCAGAGGCTCTCCCTATGCCTGCACACCCTTGCTGATGGGATTCTTACCGTGTAGATCGCCAGAAGCGCCAGCTGGTTGTACGGGCGGCCGTTTTTGGGAGCGATTTGCTGAGCCTTCAGGTACCAGCTGAGGAAGGGAAGGGCCAGAGAGAAAGGGTTACTGAAAGGACATCAGGCTGCCTCCTTTGCTATTCAGTATGGGCATTCCTGTAGGGAACAGGTCTTTTCCACAAGTGCCTCTGCCTGCAGGAGAGCACATCAGCACAGCAAGCTGTGCCCGGCCTGGAGAGGGATGGGGCACAGGACAAGGAGGGGCAGATCCAGCTGCAGAAGGAAACACCTTTGGCTCAGCCTAAAGATGAGCATTTAGCCAGACCATCACGCACTTGCCCTGTACAGCCCCACATACAGAGCACAGGCTGTTCAGGGAATGCTTCTCTTTCAGCCCCTTTTATCTCCATGGCAGCTGAGACCAAACCTTCCGCACTCCTTAGCTGGTTCCCTTTGCTTTTAAGATATTTAATCATCCCAAGAGTGGCAGTCCATTCATTCCTTCATTCTTGTTTTCTCTCAATTATATTACCCCCTCTCCAGCTTATATCATGCCACACAAACCCATTAACACTGTTCAGACACATCATGAGTCCTCTGTGCTCCCCCCAGCCTCCCAGAGATATCAGCACAGTCCACAATGTCCACAGACCCCAAACCCAGCAGCTTTCTCAGCCCTGTTCTTCGAACCTCCACAGACTTCAGGGCTCCATCCCACATGCTGGGCTCACTTGCTCCCTGTCCCCTCAGTCTTTGCTCCAGAAAAAAACACCAGTGACAGAAAGCAAAAAGTGCCAGAACATATGGATGCACATGGGATCCTCTCCCGCATGAGAAGTCACCAGAAAATACAACGGTCACCCTGCCCGCCTCAGCAGCCTAAACCCTCCCTGCTGCAGGACCAGCACAGACAACTTCCACAGCAGACGGAGGATGACTGGGTCTGGTGGCTTGCTCTCTGGAACAGCAAAGCAATCTCAGTTACAACTTTCAGCTTTGAAGGACTGCAATATAGTAGAGGAGTGGAAAGACTTCTTTGGCTGGAGGCAGGTTCAAGGATGAAATGAGACCCATCCCTCGTAGCCAGAGGCAGAGCTGTGCTCCGTGCTGCCGTGAAGAACATGGTACTTGTGTTCCTACCTGCGGGCCTTGCCGTAGTTGGCCGTGTCGTTCGCTTGTTCTCTGTACCGGCAAATGTCCCCTTGGCAAATCATGCACCTCTGGGCACTGATCAGCGCGTACTTCACCTGCAAAGGAGCACCCAGTCAATCCCGTGGGACCTGCGCACCCAGAGAGCACACAGGGACTGTACAGAGCCAAGAGGAGGTCAGTAACACACTGAAGGTCTCACAAAAGGGCAGCAGAATAAAATCACAGGGCTCCATGGCACTGGTTCAGCATTCACAGGGGCAAGTCAATCCCTAAACCCCACCTCTCTCCAGAAGGGAGTTGTTCAGTCTGTGACCAATTTGAGGCCAGCTGTTAGATAAACACATCGCTCTGGGAATGGAGCTGGACTAAAATATCCTTTCCAGCTGTCCCTTGCACCTGCACTCACAGCTCAGGGCAACATGGCAGGGAGGCAGCACAACTGCCAGCTCTCCTTGTTCGTTATTCTGGATCCCAGACAGAAATAAGAGATGTTCAATATCTAAGGAGAAATCAGGGTGCCCTTGGACACTTCTTTCCCTTTATTAGCCCTGGTCACAGAGCTGGTACAAAACCAGTTCTTTGCAAAGGAAGGTAAAAAACGTTAATGCACCAGAGTTGGTTCAACAAGTTCTCCAGCAGCTGAGAAAGACTCCCTGCAAACAAACTGACTCTGCCTGGAGCACAGCTTGCCTGTCTCTTGGCAAGGGCAGCACACTGAGTTCAGCATCTTGCAGAGGATCACCAGGATAAGAAGTTCCAGGTGGAAGCCAACCTACCATTTTCCGGAGAGGCTTACTGCGGATGGCCATCCCATCCATGTAGTCCTCTAGCTTGAACTGGTAGGACACCTGCAGCTTTTGGAGGAGGCCATCAAAAAAAGAAGAGCCCTGCAAAGCACACATATACTTGGATGTTATGATCTTGCTGATGACAAGCACAAAATCACCACACCATCCCTGCCATGTGCAAGAAAGGAGGTCCCTCTCCTGAGGTTGGCACACAAGGAACACAACAAGGAGGTCGGGGGATCTCCAGCCTCAGAGATTTTCAAGACTGAGCTACACAAAATCAAGACTGACATGGTCTAGTGTTTGATAAGTCCTGCTTTGAGCATGAGGTTGGACTAAAAAGCCTCCAACTGTCCCTTCCCACCACCCTAATTTTATAAAACACATCCTCTCAGGCTGTCAGCCTACCTAGTACAAAGAATAAACTAAGCTGCACAGTTTAACAGAATGACTTTTAAGCAGATTTGATAAATAGGGCACAAACACCTCCAGGAATGCTTCTGTTTATTTCCACTTCAGGGCATTTGTTTCATTTTAGCTTAAATCAATTTCTAATTAACACAAAGCACACCAAAACAAGCCTGATTTAAATTACAATAAATATCCACCTCGACGTGCACCTGCCACTCTTAACCATAACCTGTCTGAGCATTCTCCTTGGACAAGGATGATCTAAAGCACATGGAGGTATAAAGAGGATCAAGAAGACTACTTGCCCCATTACACCATCCCATTCTAAACACGAGTCAATCCCACCCAGAGTTCTAGTGGAATTTGAGGATGTTTCTCTCTTCTTACCTCATCCAGAAGCAGGAGCAGCTTGTTCCGAATTTCTTGGGCATTTACCCCCTGAGGGTCCTTGAGGAGCTGCCGGAATTTCTCGATCACCTGGTAAAACGCATTCTTCCACAGCAACTGGTCCACGTTCTGGGTATCGGAGAACTCGATATCCATCAGGATGCACCGCTCATAGAGCTGCAGCATCTCCACCCTGCAGCAAAACACAACCAGTTGTCAATGCAACAGCAACTGCCCGGGCTACAGCTGCCAGGAAACATGTGCTGAACCACCTGCTGCTCACATCCAGCAGGCATGAGCTGTCAGCAGCGCTATGGAAAATCAGTGTTTCCACACCCGTCCCACAGGGAGATGGGAGCTGCTGCACTCCAACACCCTTTCTGCTCCAAGGGGGCAAGTCTGAAAGGACCATCTCCCTTGTACATGTGAATCAGAATGGATCAGGCTTAGGAAAGAGGAAGAACCTTTGCTATAGTCCTGCTACTGGAAACATCAAGGTATAAGTGCCTCCTGATACCAACACAGAGAATACACATGCTGCCAGGCTCTGCTCCTTCTGAGCACAGAGTCTGGGCCAGGAACAAACACACAAAGAACCAGGAGGCAACAGAGGTCTTGCCATTAAAATGATCTCCACCTCCCTCCCTTCCATCCAACTGAAACATAGATCCTGCTTCCTCAAAAATGGACCAGTTGGGAACATTACACCCAAAGGAAATGGAGTCCCAGAAATCTCACTACCTACAGCCCTGCCTGGATGCCGGAGAAGAATTCCTCCCCCAAATTTAATAAAATAGTTGCAGGCTAGAAACAGCTCTGCAATATGGGGGACAAGTTTATGGTGAAGGGGATCCTCAGTTGTTCCTGCCTTGGCAGCCTTATTCCTTATAATGCTTCGAGTCCTACAGAAAACAGTATGACAGTGAAGGTGGCAAAGCCTGGAAGAGCCTGACAGGATAAGAGAAGGATGCTTGGCAGGTTCCTGTTGAAAGCACAGAGCAAGGTTCTGCTACCCAACCCCATGCAGTCCCCAAACCCTTCACACATACACCAAGAGGACATTTCTGCAGATGGATGTCAGGTAAGAACCCACACACAGCTCCCCAACAGGTTGGCAGCACACGCTCAGACGCAGGCAGGGGACAAGGGACACTGCCAGCAGAGACAGGGCCAACCATGCTGATGCTCCCAGGGCAGGGTGGGCTTCCACAGGCCACAGCAGTGCTACACAGTGTTTCCTCTCCCTCTGGGCAACAGCTCCAGGTGACCTCAGCACCCTGAGGAAGACCTGAAACCTCCAGTGCTGCTTCAAGCACAGACATATCCCACTCTGTGGTCTACAGTGCAAGTTCCCAGAACACAGAACAAGCCCTGAAATGAGCTCACCTGCTAGATCTGCTGCCAGTCAGCTCTGAAAATAAGTCTCCAGAGAAGCCCTGGAGACACAGAGGTCACAAGCAAACGTGAAAGATGCCAAGAAAAAACTTGCTACAGCCATGTTAACTACCCTTCAGAGCACCAGTGTTACATCTCTCTCACCAGCCTGGCATCACCAGGCTACTCACCACAGTGTTGAGAGGCATCAAGAGCAAAACTACACAGCATTTGAAAGGCACTGCCATTGTCACACAGCACCAGAAATCCATGAAATGCTTCCTGAGCATACGCTGAAGCCCACCACTTGATCCTGACAGCAGATAACCAAGGACAGAAGTCTGACAGCAAACACAGAGAGCATGTGACAGCACTGGAACTGAGAGATCAGCTCCAGCAAGAGCAGGAAGAACCCAAAATCTGCAGCAGGTGCTTGTCCTGCTCCTCTGTGTCTCTGCAACACTGGAAAGGCATTCACCAAGCAGAAGCAGTCATGGCTTAGCTCCCAGCTCAGGTAAACGACATCCTCACCCAGTTTCCTTCCGACGCCTACACACCACTGGCACACAAACAGACCCAGCACATCAAAAACCAGCAACCCACTGTCCCATCTCCCAGTCTCTGAGACAGACTCTCAGTATACCAGATCCCCAAGGAGACACCATTCTCTGGTATTCCACCCTGGAAAGGGCTCAGTCCCACACCCCTCTGAGAGTGCACACCTCAGCTGGGCCATCTTCTCCAGCCCCTCGGGGCTGATGCGGTCTCTGGAAAGGAGGTTGCTGAGCTGCTGCTCCTGGTTCCCAGCCTCACGCAGGAGTTTGCTGAGCTCCTGCTGCTGCATGTTCCTCATCTGCTGCTCCATCTCGGGGCTCAGAGGAGTGGGGGGGAGTGGGCCACACAGGTATTGCCCTGCCTGGCCGGGGTACCCAGGGTAATAGGCTCCTGGGTACACGCCGTTGGTTGGACCCATGGGATACTGCAGGGAATACCCGCCATATGGATACTGGGGGCCTTGGCTGGAGGCCCGAGGGTAATAGTAGGGGTTGTCAGAGTTCTGGAATTTATAGTAGGAGGACTGGGCCTGCCGGGCTTCCCCCCAGGAGGTGGGGCTCACTTCATCGTCCGTGTCTAGGAAGTGGAGCTGGGCGGTCTGGCTCTTCAGGGCGGGTTTTTGGTCCGGGTTGTTTGGGTCCCACAGCCTGCGAGCGGTGCCGCCTCGGCCCCGGCTCCGGGAGCCTTTGCTGCCAGCCCCGCCGAGCAGGAGCCTGGGCCCAGAGTGACTGGATTCGGGGGCACCCGTAGTGCTGGCAGAGAGGTCCGTGTTGGCAGGCAGGAAGAGAATCCCACGGCCCCTCCCCTGGGGCTCCCTGCTCTGGCTCCTTGGCTCCAAAGCCTCTGAGTCTTTGCAACTAGCAGATGCCTTCAGGGACTTTTTTTTATCTGTGTCTGCCAGGCTGACATCCCTGTTCATGGTCCTGCTGTCAAACGTGACTCGAAAGGGTCCCTTTGCTTCCCTGCCATTGCTGCTCCATTCGCTCTCACTCCTGGAACCTCGACTCTGCTCCAAGTGCTTCCTCCTGTCAGAATTCCTGCTGGAGACGTACGCTTCTGCCTCATCGAATCTGTCATCGTCCAAGGAGTCAGTGGAGGACACAGAGAGCTGCTTCCTGGGACGTATTCTTTCCCTGGCGCGCTCCTGCCGCCTCTCCACCCCATCCACGAGCAGGGCTCCGTCTATGCTGTTGCTGCTTCCAGCTGAGCTCGTGCTGCAGGTGCGGTACCGGCTCCGGCGCTTGTCCGTGCGGGAATACCGCTTGGTGGAGCCCAGTTTGCCCTGCAGCCCCTCGTCACCTGCTCTCCTCGTCCTGTCGCTTCGCTCTGCTCGTCTTCCTTTTTCAGCCCTTGAGGCTTTCACTCCTTCCCCAGCCTGGCTCCCCTCTCTGTCCTCCTTGCTTGGTTTAATCTTCCTGTTATTGTCTTTTCCAGCACTTTTCTCGCTCTCTTCATCCCTCTCGAGTTTCAGCTGCTCCATCTTGCTGGCAGCTTCCTCAGCCGCCGACCGCAGGGACGGCTCTTTGGCAGCTGAATGCAGGCGCTTCCCAGGCTGGTAGATCTGCTGGTCCGGCTTCTTGGTTCTCCTGGGGGTCTTGGAACACCACTCATCCGCAGTGGGCTGCTTGGACAAGCTCTCCTGGCTCTGCAGGCCACCTTTGGTCTCTGTCTCTTCCTTTTCCTGAGAAGGGCCGTTCTGCCTGGGGCCATCGCTTCTGCTGAAATCCTCCCCAGCTGGAGCCCCTGCTCCCACAGAGTCCCCAGCACTCTCCTCCTTGCCCTCCTCAGCTCTGCTCCTCTCCTTCTCTGACGCCTCCTGCTTTAATGGTACCAGTTTGCTCCTCAATCTGGAGAGGCCAGGCTTGTAAATCTCTTGGTCTGGGCGCCTGTTGTCCTTGCGGTGCCTCGGCTCCTTCACCTCCTTCATGTTTTCTGGGGGAAAACAGACAGAAGAAAGTGAGTCCCACCACAAACAAGCCAGGGACCAAAAAATACTGCGATAAATGTTCCAGGAAAAACATTAAGTAAAGGCAAAGAGCCTATCACCCTCAGGGCAGGTCTGAGAGAACTGAGCTGAAAACCTCTGTAAATGTTTACAGGAAATCAGAGGAAGAGCAGAAAGCCAGAAACTAACAAAGCCGACCAAATCCTTGGCCTGATTCATTTACAAAACACATCCTGCAACAGGTTTTTCCTCAAAGCACCAACAAGGGACAGATAAAGACAACACAAGACTTGAGCACGTGTACACAAGGAGTAAAGTTTTGTCATAAAGGTTCAGCAGCAGCTGGTGCAGGGGCTGCCCTCCCCAGCAGCCCCCGCTCTGCCAACTGACCCCTTGAGCCAAAGACGCATTTCCCCCCTTGGTTACAACCCGGTAACGTTTCTCTCCTCCTCCCTCAACCGTATTTACACAAAACCTCGTTAGGGAGCCCAGCCCGGAGCACGCTCGGTTAAACGATTCCCCGAAGCCGCGCTGCTCCCCGCTGCACTCCCTCAACTCTCCCCGCTGCCAGTAACTCGCTGTGGAACCTCCGCCGGTACCGGGGGGTCGGGATCGACTGGCAAAGCCCCCCGTGGACCCAGCGCGCCGGCCGCTGTGCGCTCCCACCCGGGACACCCAACGCCAACCGCAGCGAGGGGCTGGGGAGGAGGGGAGGGGAAGGCCCGGCCGCGGCTCGCGGGTGTCCCCCGGGGCGCCACTCGCCTGTGCCGCCGGCGGTGCGGGCCTGCTGCGCCGCCACCATGTCCCGCAGCTCGGCGGCCGAGACGCGGACGCGCTCCAGCCCCTCCGCCATCTTGGCTGCGCCGGGGCGGGCGGCCGCGGGACGGTGGCCGCGCAGGGACAAACCGCCGCGGCCGCGCGCAGGCAGGCAGGCAGGCAGACGCGCGCACGCACACCGATGGCCGCGGGGCCGCGCGCGGGGCCGGCCCAGGTGCGGGAGGCCGAGCGGAGGCTGCGGGGCCGCGTCCACCGCACCCCACTGCTCACCTGCGCCGGGCTGGACCGCATGGCGGGCCGCAGGCTGCTCTTCAAGTGCGAGCTGTTCCAGAGGACCGGCTCCTTCAAGGTGCGCGGCGCCGCGAGTCCCCCCCCCCCCCGGGGGGCGAAGGTCGCTTCTTGCGCTGGGGGACCGCGCTTGGCTCCTGCCACCCTGCACGGGGGGCTGAAGTGCTGCCCAGGGCAGGGGGAAGGCTGCAAAGAGGTTCCCCACCAGCACACCAGCTCCGGGACAGCGACACACGCCCTGTGCTCTCCTTCCAGATCCGCGGCGCCCTGAACGCAGTGCGGAGCCTCGTGGAGGAAAGCGAGCGCACGGGAGGGCAGCTGCCCCGCGCCGTCGTGACACACAGCAGTGGGAATCATGGGCAGGCGCTCGCCTGTGCTGCCCAGGCAGAAGGTAAAGTGCAGCCCCCGACCCCCAGCCCCAGTGCTGAGTAGGTGGGCAGAGGGCACAGCGTAAATCCAGAGGCAGCTCCAGGTGTCCAGCTCTGCCTCCTTAGAGAGATCCCACTTCTGAATGCGTGCAGGAGTTAGCATGGGCAAGCATGGCCTGCTCCTGCAGTGCCAAGTGGGTGCTTGGGGCTTACTGGCTGTTGGATTTGCCTCCTTTCATCACGCAGGGATCCCTGCCTACATTGTGGTGCCCCGTACAGCCCCGCAGTGTAAGCAAGCTGCCATCCGTGCCTACGGTGCCACGCTGGTGCCATGTGAGCCCAGTGATGAGGTAAGGCACAGGGGAGACCAGCCAGGGACAGGGCACAACCAGCCTGAGAGGTGACCCGTCTGTGCTTTCCCTTAGTCCAGAGCAGAGACAGCAGCCCGTGTCGTCCAGGAGACAGGAGGAATCATGGTGCACCCCAACCAGGAGCCAGCAGTGATCGCAGGGCAAGGCACAATAGGCCTGGAGGTGCTGGAGCAGGTGAGGGAAATGCACAGCCCAGCCCTGGGCAGGGGCACAGCAAAAAGGGAGACACAAGGTGCCAGAAGCACTCACACTTGCTTTGTGCACAGGCACCTGAGGTAAATGCAGTGGTGGTTCCTGTAGGAGGTGGAGGAATGGTTGCAGGAATAGCAGTTGCCATCAAGGTAGGCAACAGCTCATCTGCGCAGCAGTGGCTGCACCTCCCTCTGGGAAGGGCAGGGCTCCCAACAAGGCAGTTTTTTAACCTTGGAAACAGAGAGACCCTGCTGTGAAAATCAGTGGGAGCCTGGGATCCCTGCCCAGTCCTGCATGCACCGGGACAGGGGACAGGCACATACCAGTGTCAACCAAGTGGCTCCTCCTTCTCTCCCCAGGCTTTGAGACCAGATGTGAAGGTGTTTGCTGCTGAGCCAAGCAATGTGGATGACTGTTACCAGTCCAAGGTAAGAGGGGAGCTGACCCCCAACCTTCACCCACGGGACACCATCGCAGACGCGGTTAAAACCAGCATTGGACCAAACACGTGGCCCATCATCAGGGATTTGGTTGATGATGTCCTGACAGTCTCAGAGGAAGAAATCAAGGTAAAGGCTCCCAGTTCCCTTCCCACAGTAGCTGCCAACAGGCAGCTGCCTCCATTCCCACTCTGCCCCTCTGCTCCCACCCCAACACACAGCACAGGGCCCTGCCCACCACAACAGCTGTCTGACACCTACACTGTCTCCAGCTGGAAAGGGCTGGTGGAAGCTCTGCTCTCCCTTCCCAGAGCTCTGCAGGGATGTGCTCAGACAGTGCCCTCCCAGCCCTGGAGCAGCCTGTCCCAGCTGCTGGGCTGACAGCTGCTGCTCTGGCCCCACAGCGAGCCACACGGCTGGTGTGGGAAAGGATGAAGCTGCTGATTGAGCCAACAGCAGGCGTGGGACTGGCGGCCGTGCTCTCAGAGAAGTTCCAGGCAGTCCCCCGGGATGTGGAGAACGTTTGCATCGTGCTGTGCGGGGGAAACGTGGACCTGAGATCCCTGACCTGGCTCACAGACCTCTCTGGGAAAGCAGAATGAGTACAGAGCAGCGTCTCAAGCAGTGGAAACCTCAATCTGAATTTGTACAGTGGCTTGTGCACTACTGAAAAATAGATGAACAACCCCAAATGTTTGGTAATTTTTGTGGAAGGATAAGGGAAGCTGGCGTTGATCTCTGTGGGGGGCCTGGAAACAAAGCACTGCCTGTTCCCCCCCTTCCCAGCTGCCCTGTTCTGGGACAGGCCTCCAGAGAGCTGCACTCAGTCACCCTCCCCAGCTGCTACTCAGCTTTTCTTTCTCAGCATCACAGGAACTGGCGGCAGATTCCTGTCCTTCGTACAGCAAAATCCCTGTACACACCAAGTGCAGCGCATGAGGGAAAGAAACAACCCCAGTAGGACAAGGGGTTCAGCAGACAAGGGGTGCACACAGCCTCCTGGCCACCAAGACAGAGGCACTTGAATATTTTTGACATTTTCCATTAAAATAAATAGCTATAGCTGGTACCTGAGCAGCAGCTGGCGAGACAGCTGCCCCTGTTACAGACCCCAGCAGTAACACGTCCAAGGCATCAGTGCTGTCCTCACTGTGCACAGGCAAGAACAGCATCCAGGGAGCCAAGGCACAAAGTCCAGCCATGCTGGAGACTCATTCCATTTCCACCTCCTGCTCTGGCAGTGCACTCTCACTCCTCACCCACGGCACAGGCTCCGGAACATGAGGGTCGTAAGTCCATTTAGGAAAAACACGCTTGTAGAGGTTCAGCAGCACCGTGTCCTGGGACTTGAGCTGTCCATCAAAGTGGCACTTCATGTGGCCATGGGTCCCTAGGCAGACAGCAGAAGAGGCCATTAGCAGTCTCTCCTGCCCAGGAGAACCACACCATCCCAGGAACACAGAGATAAATACAAGATCAAACCTACCTAGTGGCTCCTTGATGTGTCCCCTACGTCCCCACTTTGTCCTCAGCTCCACGGGCTTAAACCACATCACATCCTCTGGAGATGAAACATGACAGGCAGGTGAGGAACAGGCTGGGCTGTACCAACACAACTGCTTCCATAGGGGCAGGGGTTCTGCCTCCACATCCCCTCTTCCCACCACAGAGACAAGCCATACCTCTGTTAAAGAACATGTACCGCACGACAGCTGTCTTAGTGAAGATCTTGAAGGGGTGGCCACTGAGCACCAGCCGCTTGATGACGATTCTGTCGGGGTCCACGGAGAGCAGGGAGCCCGTGGCGATGAGGTCGTGCATTCCTGCAAGGCAGAGCCACCCATGCTTTGGGACAGGTGCCTCCATCACTGCCTCCCCCACCACAGCCCCCTTCTCCAAAGGGTTCCAGGCCCAGAGCAACCCCACAGCAGGGATAGATAAATGTGAAAATGGGGATTGGGCTCATCTTCTCAAACAGCAGGAAAGGGACAGCTTTTTCAAGTCATGGTTTCTGGAGAGGTGCACTTGTAAGCAGGGGGAACAGTCTGCTAACATTTGTTTCCCAGACACCACATCCTCAGCATTTATCAACTCACCGTTACTTCTCTGTTTAAAAAGCAGCACTGAGGCAGGAGGGAAAGTGATGGGAGCATAAACAGTCACCACCAGGGCAGCATCCGGGCGCAGGAAACGCTCCAGCTTGTGCTTATCAGCTAGGACAGAACAGCAATGATCAATTTCAAGCCAACAGCAGTCCTGAGAGCTCCAGGAAACGCCACTGAGCCTATTCTTCCCTGGAAAACAGGCTCTGCACCTTAGAAAAAGGGGTGACAAACACCCCTCCAATGCTGTCACAGAGCCTCTGGGAACAAAGGTGCTCCTCTGTGCTACCAGGTCACTGTGTGGGGTCTGCCACCACCTTGTCTGGACCAGTGAGCCACCTGGCCTGAGCCCTTCCATGCCCCATGATTTAGTGCCTGCCCTGGAAGCCTCAGAGCCTAAAATGAGTCTTCACAAGAGTCCTTCAGCCAGGTTCAGACACCACGGCTAAGACATCACTGGCTTCCTGCCCCAGAATCCCCAGCCCCACCTCCTGCTGTACCTGTGCCCACCCCTCAGGACCCTCACAAACCTGAGGTGTGCTGGGAGAACAGGGGGGATGCTCGGAAGCGTCTGAACCCACAGTGGAAGATCAACTCCTCCTTGGCCCTCACTGGCTCGGTGTTGCTCGGGTGCCGACGCACCAGGAAATTCAACACAGACATCTGCAAGAGGCAGCACAGTGAGGGGCTGATGGCAGGGCTGGCAGGCGATGGTGCACAGCACAAAGCAGCGGGACATCGCAGCAGACATCAGTGTCTTTGAGAACGGCTTCCCAAAGGATCACTGGTCCCCGCTGCCAAGCTCAGACACTCTATCCTAAACCCACCGGGCAGCTTCCGCCTGCTCTGACCAAAGGGAATTCTCTACTTTGAAACATGAGGAATGCAGGGAGATTTCAGCCCAGACCCCCTCCAACCCGAGGGAATCCTAAGGAGTTGCACACCTACAAGGTAACAGCAGGGCCTTACAGTCACCTTTTGTTCGTGGGGGAGCAGCGAGAACAGGACTAGGGGTTTCCCTTCCTTGAAGCTCTCCATCACTGAGACAGGGACATTGCAGACATGAAGTGTAATGTACCAGCCCACCTGCCAACAGAGGATCAGTTGTGAGTATTTCTCTCAACCAAAAAAGTATCGGAAGTAAGATGTGGCTTAGGGAGGGAATCCAGAACAGCATCATCTAAACTTAGGGCTGTGTGCTATGAACCACCTCCCTGATTACGTTATTCCTGTTAGGAGCAAAGGAACACAGTAGGGAAAGAGATCAGCAAAAGGGAGTTACCGAGGCTCCTTCAGTCTCCTCTTTCTCTATTTGACGGAAGAGGTGCTTTCTGGTTCGGGAGAAGTCCTGGAACTGGAAAATCCTGGCATAATCCCTTGGAAGGTTCTCTTTGGGGTCCCATGGAGAAGTGCGGAAGCTTTTCAACCCCCTATACTTCTGGAACCTAGAGAACAAATAGGAAAGACAAACCTTCACCAATGGAGGCGTGTGGCCAGCACCTCCTGTGGTGCACAGGGACTCACCTTCAAAGAGGGCAAAGGGAACAAAGCAAACATTAACCCTCAGGAGAGATCTTGGTGCAGAGAGAGCTAAAAACAGCAGCAAACTCCCTAAACAACCTGCCCTTGCATCAGGGCCACCCTCCTCCCTCTCCCAGCCCAGGACCCAGCTCTTCCTGCAGCAGGCCCACCTGCTGCCCCCAGCTAGTGCCTGCCCTGGAAGCCTCAGAGCCTAAGAGTGAGTCTTCACAAGAGTCCTTCAGCCAGGTTCAGACACCACGGCTAAGACATCATAGGCTTCCTCACTAAACTAGATAGAAAGGCTTTCAGCTCCTCTGGAAAGCATCCCATTTCTTACCTGACTCTAGCAGGTACATCCCGTGGTGTATCCACCTCATCTGGAAACATTTCATCCATTCTCTCTTGTTTGTATCTCTCCAGCATCTGTTCATCTTCCTCCATCTTCTCGTCGTACTGGTCGTCCCGTAAGCACTCAGAAACGGTCATGGTCTCGCTCTCCTCCTCTCCAGGCTCCTCATCACTGCTTTCCCCCTCCTGACACAGGGCAGCATAGAGCCTGTGAGCACAGAGCTGTCCATGCAGCACTGAAACCCTGTGTGTGCTCACACTGTGTGATCTGTGACCCCAGAGAGACCCCAGCCCCTCATTTTGGTGTCTAGCAGGCCATAAGATGTTCCATGATACACATGAGATTTAAGAGCGGAAATCCAGGCAAGTCCTGGCTCTGTGTCGTGCCCTTGCACAGAGCAAGCTGGAAGGACAGGACTGTCTTAGAATATGCAATAATGCAGGACATCCCCTGTACTATCAACTCTTGGAGGTACCTGGGAAACTGCCTCTTCCATCAGATCATCATCGATGTCATCATCTTCATCATCATCTTTCTCACTGCCTTCTTCTCCATCATCCACAATCCAGGCAGCCTGGTACTTGGATGTGCCTTTGGGGACCTTCACCACCCTCCTGTTTGCCTTCAGAGAATCTGCAGGATTCCCACCAATAGTTAAAACAGGAATAATTCTCCTTCCCCTCAGCAACATTTGCACCGGGACAGGCAAGATGAGGTCTACACCAAAACTGCTACTTCCCAACACAGAATTTGTTGGGACAGCCAAAACATAACCCTACTCACTTCCCAGGCAAACCACACAGCCTGCTGGTCAGGTGATGGGACTAGGGATAGAAGCCCTGGACTTCCAAATAGGATGTTTCTTCAGAGCCATCCTGGTGACAGAGGTTTCTGACAATCCTCTTAACAGGAAAAAGGAAAAGATACAGAACTATTGCTGTTACACACCCTCTGCTTCTTGCAGTTCTTCTTCAGTAGGCCACGTCTGCTCCCCTTCCATTGGATCAGGAACCACTTCTGACTGCAAAGACTCCTGCTTGCTTGGATCTGCCTTCATCAGGACCTTAACATCCTCCTCCATCTCATCAGTACCATTTACAGGGTCCTCCTGAAGGGCAAGAGCAGAGTTCCCAGCTCTGAACACACCTAGTTAAAGCTTTGCAATCTGTCTCAAGTAAACTCCTTTCAGAATCACATTCATTATGTCATGCCATAATGTTCATTACATGCAGCAGGCAAAGAACCTCAGCCCAACAGCCCAACAGCCCAACACAGATACAACTCTCTTTACCCTCCCCTTGCCCACATACACCCAGTTGTATTTTCCCCATGGAAGCTTAGAAACCTGCTGTTCTAACAGGACTGGCAAAGCCCTGACCCCAAACCCACCTGTATCTCCATGTCCTGACTCCTCTTCTGTCCTTTCACCACTCGGGGGTTCAAAGAGAGGGGATCAGGGGGAGCATCCACCTGGCTGACCTGGAAGTCTCCATGCCCCACAATGTGCACCAGGCTGTTCACGTCGAGGGTCTGTCCCCGGACAAAGCCAGACACCTTCAGGGTCCCAACCAGGTCGCTCTCCTGACCAGGCACAAACTCTGCAGCGTAGGCGAGCAGGTGGGCGCGTCGGTCCCGGAACGCAAGGTGCCGCTGCTTCTGGGTGCTGAGGTGCCTCAGCAGCATTGAGGATTCCTGCTCCGTGTTCAGGGGGAACAGCTTGGCCTCGGGAAAGCGCTTCTCAATGGCTTTGGCAAGCTTCTTCCTGGCATCTATCCGCTTCTTAGGGGGCAAGTCGGTGCCCCCTGGGACAGCAAGAGCTGCCGAGCAGAGATCAGCTCAGGATCAGATCATAAACCTTATCGTGCCCCTTTTACCAAATATGGATAAATACTCAGCTATCAGCAACCCAGATAACCAGATTTGCACTCCAAGGTGCAAAGGCAGTTTCACTCTTTTCAGTGCTGCTCAGTGACAGGACAAGGAGCAATGGCTATAAACTAAAACACAAGAACTTCCACCTCTACACAAGGAAGAACTTCTTTCCATGGAAGGTGGCAGAGCACTGGAATAGGCTGTCCAGGGAAGGTATGGAGTCTTCCTGTCTGAAGACATTCCAAACCCACATGGATGCCTTCCTGTGTCACCTGCTCTAGGTGACCCTGCCTTGACAGAGGGGTTCCCTTCCAACCCTAACCCTTGTGCGATTCACACATTCAAAAGAACATCCGAGACAGAAAACCTGTTTTCAGAAATAAGATTTTGAGACTAAATGAGACCATGGAGATAAGGGCACAAGAACTGAATTTAGCAGGAAAGTGCCTGAATCCCTTGGCTCTCTGCACACCTTCATAACCATCATGGTGCTGACACCACCACACACCCAGGGGCCTCAACCCACAACACCCTTATATCTCCAGTATTCCCACACCATGGAGTAACACAATAAGGCACCACGGGCACGGCATTCACCCAACTGATCTGTGCTCAGAAACAGATCAAGGACCTGTAATAGCCAATTAACAGATGGAGTTTTTAACTACTGCAACAGCAAATCTCCATCAAGTACCTCCACACACCACCCCCCCCACCGAAGCCCTACACGTTACCGGCTCACTCACCGTAACTGGGGAGCCCCTGTGCGAAGAGGCAGGACAGGCAGTGCTCCCCTGCACTGTCCCAGCCATCCACAGCGTCCAGGATGAACAGGAGGGAGTCAGCGACCTTGGCAAGGTCTAAGACAGTATGAAGGTCCCCTGCACACAGAACACCTCCTTTACTGGGGCTGCCAGGGTTGTGGAGCCAAGAGCCCGACCCACAGCCGCGCTTCCTCACCTGCCTGTGCTGTGACAAAGCGCCAGCGCTGCTTGAGCCGGGGGCTGAGAAGGGCAAAGCCACCAGCTCTCCCCTCATTCACACGGACCACGGCCGAATCCTGGCTCTGCAGCAGCTGGAGGGTGTCCTGGGCTGCAGCCCTGCTGTGCAGCAGCACCACAGCCACGAGGTGCGGGGGCCCATCCCTGCTGCCCAGACTGCGCTTCTCCGCCAGCACCTGCGGGCACCACTGCAGAGCGTCAATCCCAGCCCACAGCACAGTTCCTGTCCCGCCTCCATCGATCAAAACCAGATTCCTGCACCCGAACCCACACGGTCCAGTAACATTCCGCTTGCCCCAAACAGAACTGGCCCAGGCACCCACTCCTTTCCCTGGCGCAGCTCCTCATCTCCCCGCAACTGCCCAAACCGGCTCGATCCCATCACTCACATCGAGACCCACACCGGCCCCACTCCAACCCCCCTCCGGCAAGCACCCGAACCGACCCGCTCCCCCCACAGCCCCGCGACCAGCCCCGCCCGGCCCGGTCCCCCCGCGGGCCCCTCACCGCCTCCTTGCGCTGCCGGCGGAGCTGCAGCGCCTGGTGCCGCCGGTCCACCCTGCTGAGGTCGCGGAGCCGCCGGCGGGGCTGGGCCTTGACGGGGACGCGGCCTGCGGGGAAGGGGGGGAAGAGAGGGAACGGTGAGGCGGGGCGGGGGCTGGCGGGGAACTTGTCCCGCGGGGACGGGGAGCTCACCTCCGGCGCGGCGCTGCGAGGAGCCGCTGTGCTTGCCGCCCTTGTGCGCCTTGTTCTGCTGCTTCAGCGGCCCGGGCCGGTGCGCGCCCGCCATCGCCATCACCAGCACCACGCGGCCGGCACGTCACTTCCGGCGCGCCGGGAGCCCCGCACGGACACACGTGGCGGAGAGAGGGAGGGACCGGGGGATGGAGGGGAGGGATCCCCGGAACCGACCATCCTCCCCCGCGACAGACGGATTGCCCTGGCCCGGGGCGAGCCCCGGGAAGGGGAGGTGACGAGAGAAATAGAAACTTCATTCACATAGTGAGTGAATAAGGAATTGTTCCAAATAAGGAACAATCTAAACTTGGAATAAGTCCTCGAGAGTCAGACAAACTCGAACAAACGGGACGTAAACTAAGCTCGATGTGCTCAGATACAATAAAGAACAAACGTTACAGCACCTGCGCCAACGCTGAGGTCAAGACGAGAAGGCCCGGAAGGACCACAGGACTTTCCAAAAGGGGAATGGTTATGTAAAGCAAACTAATGAATATGTATCAAGGAAAGAATAACTAATGAATATGTAAACAGTATGTGTAATAAAAAGCCCTGTCACTTGGCACGTTCGGATTAGAGAAGCTATGCTCCAAACGTCCAGCACGCTGAATAAAGAGGGATGCCCTTTTTAACATCTACAAATTGGTGTTGAGAAGTTTGTTTCTGCCAGTCTTTGGTATCAGAGGAGAGGGGAGCGGGGTTGATGCCCGTAGTGCCGCGGGGCAATGAGAGCCGTGAGCCAGAGCCATTCCTTCAGCGCTTTATTGGTTGGTTCTTTGTACAGAGGTATTTACACAGAGAGGGACAGCGCTCCGGGAAGGGGCCTGAGGGATGAAGCAGTTGGGGAAAGGCCCTGCTGAGCCCCTGGCATGGCACCCAGGCCCCTGGGCAGGTCAGCCCTGCCCATTCCTCGAAGACTGATGGAGCAGAAACATTCCTACCGTGCCTCGGGCCTGCCTGTTACCGGCAGCGCTGGTGACCTCGGTCTCGCCAATCATTATCCAGCCAGGAATGTCTGCTCATAGGCAGAGGCCTCAGCCCTCCCCAGCCCCGGGGGTATATCACAGCAAACACACTCATGGGCACCTCACAGCTGCCAAGGCTGGCCCTGGCAGAGCCCCTGCCGGAGGACCACTCCATCCCGTAGGGGTAACAGCTCTCTGTTACGGGAAGCATTAGGGCCGGCCATATCACCCCAGAAACACACGGGTGAGCAGAAGGTTAAACATTGACAGTGGTGTTGCAATTGCCAGTAAAGCTGGAGCAACCCAAGGGAGAGGCAGGGCAGCTGCTACTCCCACCCGACAGAGCAACTGCATGGGAGGGAAAGAGTAGGTTCCTGCAGATCCCTGCTGCCTCTGAACTTGAGGCATCTTGCCCCCACCCCTTTTCCTCCTGTGAGGAAATCAGGATGACTGATCATGTCATGGCTGGTCTTCAGGGATCCTTTTCTACCCCTAAAAGCAGACTGGCTGTTTAAACCTTTCAGATTCTAAATATTAGCTTGTACTACCTGAGAGGAAAGAAGACACAAAATGAAGAGACCAATGACAGATAAACACTGTAGTATTGAGTCTCTCTACATGGGAATCTGCTGGCTGTGAGAGAGCATGAGAATCTCTCCCACTGTCAAGGCTGTTTGTCCATCAGCCAAGACAGCCCATAGCACTGCCACAGCTCTGCCTTGCAGAGACAAACGCAAAGAGGCTGCTCAGAGGGAACTTGGGGGAAGAGAGAATAACTAAGATACTTCTAAATCAAGAAAAACATTCCATGAGTTAAGTTATACCTTATCATTTGAGCAAGACCAGGGAAAGGAGCAAGGTTGGAAATTTTCTGCTTAGGATTATCACAAAGCCAACTCTCTCTGCCCCTGCTAGTCACCCAGATGTCTGGACACCCAGAGACAGCCAGAAGGGTCCCACCACAGAGGCTGACACCTCTCCAGATATCTGCAGTTCTCAAAGCTGCTGAGAGATGCTCGAGCTTGTAAGAAGAGCCAACACCTGACTTGCACTGTGGATTTGCCCTTCATGTGTAAAAATTCCCAAATATCCATTTATCACAGGCTTACAGTGACCTGCAGGGTTCTGCAGGGCCCTTCACACACACTACCAGAAAATCACAACCCAAGCAAAGAGGAGCAGAAAGCCAAGCACTCCCTCACCGAGGCTGACAGCACTGCAAGTGAAAACAAGTTCTTCCTCTCAAAGCAGAAACTACCAAGGAAATATGGACACAGTTGCAGCATGAGCAGGGAAGAACCCTCCCTGCAGCTGGAATATAAATCCCTGCAGCAAGGCAAGCCCTGGCAGCAGGAGGGCTCCCTTTAGCTCTCTTCTACCATCACAACATGCAGCCTGGTGCTCAGCACTACCAGGACACTGTGACAGCACTTGTTCAGCACCACCTGTCACCCACCTTGTCCCCTCTGCACCCTCTTGTCCAAAAAAACGGGCTTCACATCACAGAACGCAGCTCAGTGCCATAAGGAGGGGAGCTCACAGGCTGCTCCAGCCCTGGCTGAATCCCAAAAAGCATCTGCACTGCAGGGAAGCTGAGCTCACATTCCTGCTCCCTACAACGGCCTCACTGCTGCCTTCTGAAGCGGCAAGAGCTCTGGGCTGACTCCACGCAGGGGGAGCGACAAGCTGGGACAGGCTGGATGCAAAGCCAAGGCCTTGGTTTATGAAGGAAGACTGGTTGCAACTGGAAGGGCCAGTTTATTAGAGAAACCTCACATTGCAGAGAAGTCACAACACATTGGAAAGGGTCCAGGCCTGCCGAGGGGGGCCAGTTCTTCTGCAGCAGCACCATCTACATCCCCCAGCTCCAACCCCAGCAGGTGCCACAAAGGGAAGGGTTACCTGTAACACAGCTTACGTTTTACAAGCAGCCTGAGAGAGCCGGTATTAAAGTTCCAAAAAGCCTCCCCATCAGACAACAGTTAAAATAAAAATGGTTTAAAATGTTTAAAAGCTCCGTGTTCTTGGCTGCAGCATAAATGGGGAGGCAAAGGTCTACAACACACACAGGCCTCTATGGGTCTCAGCATTCACTCTGATCTACCAGTGAAGGCCGGAGGGAGGGGTCTTCTCATCTTTGTTGCTTTCCAGAGAAAAGGGTGGGATTCGGACATCAAAGTGGGAGCCATCAGGCCTCTCAAATCGAAAAGTACCCCTGCAAAATAATGGCAGAGATCACACTGAAGCCAGGGACAAACACAGCTAGGAAGCATCAGCAAGAAGGTAAGACATGAGCTTTTCCATATCCTGCACAGGGACTCTGGGGGTCCGTCTACAAGGCTGATCCAGCAGCAAGGACATGGGTTCAGCAGCAGGAACATCTGCTGCCAAGATGACTCATTTATTGAGGACTCCTGGGTGGTTTTACATCACATCTCTAACACACATTTTCTGCACAAGCTGTGATGACTGGAGCCCACAGGAGGCAAGCACCTTCCACGCACCTGCAGTAGTGTTCACCCAACTCCCACTCCACAGGAGACAGAAGCATTCAAGTTATTTTTACAAACTGATTACATGTGAATTCAGATTTGTATTCCTTGGCAGAAGCTCCACTTGTTAAGTCATCTGTGACAACAAGAAATCCCATCACAGATGTAATTTGGAATAGCTTCTGCTTTGCATTTCAGAATTGAACCAGCTTGTCCTTGTACAATGAATTTGTTTACTGCTCTGAACAACAGGCAACTGTATTGCAGGATATGACATGGGTATAAGGATCGTGGAGATAAACCAACAGATTCTCAGGACAGAGAGGACACAATTGAACACCAGAAGTGAAGCTGAGCAGCTTCTGAGCTGCAGAACCTTTGCCTCTTTCTCTTCAGGAAGTTTGCAGAGGGGAAAAAACTACTAGACCATCTGGTTTTATTCCCCAAGGCATGCACTCAGGCAATTCAAAATGCTTGATATGGCAAAACAGGGTATATCCTATATGTAAAGAGCTGCTCTCCTGCTTTTCCCCACTCAAAGGCAGCTTAACTCTGAAGCAGATTAAGAAATGCAAGCCAGAAAAACCTGCCATACAGAAGGCAAGAGGTGTCTGTGCATTCCTTGTCCACACAGAGCTGACACTAAATGTGCTAACACAGCCAAAATGCAAATAAAGGAAACTGCTTTAACCCTGCGGCACAGGGAAAGAACATCTCTTTTGAGCACTTCCCTACCTGCACTCACAGAAGAGGAGACTTTAAAACCAGTTAGATTGAAGGCCTTATCTGGTCTACACTGGGAAAAACCCTGCATGCCAATTCCTTGTGGACACAGAACTGCATAGGGATAGAATTAAAGCCCAGTCCTTTCCCAGGAGAGGGATACCAGTACCCACATCCCTGCTGCCAAGGGAATCACCAGCACAAGGCCTTGCTTCTTGCACCATGGAGGGAAAGGAACAGAAGCTGAGTACAGCAGATGATAGAGAATTGCTTTGTATCTTCAAATCCAATCTAGCACAGACCACAGAAGGAGGATAAATTAGCCTGGAACTTCTCCTGGTGCAGAGAATCAACAGATCATCTTATCACTAACCAGGATCCAGCTGGAGAGAAGCTCAAATTTTAACTACCTAATATGTCCCATCCAGTCCACTTCCACACAGCTTTCAGCCATAACTCCAGGCTGCAAAGCTCACCACTGTGGGGTCCTGCATCTAAAACACTGCTTCAGTAATAAGGGCTTCTTACCACATGTGACCACTGGAAGCCTGTAGGGAGACGTGACTGCTGTACTGAAATGCTGGCTGTTCTTTGGACAGAACTGGCTCCTGAGGAGACAGAAGACCACTGGGCATCAGCAACAGATCTTAATATTCTTCCA
The DNA here is from genome assembly GCF_003031625.1 of Empidonax traillii. Lineage (NCBI taxonomy): Eukaryota > Metazoa > Chordata > Aves > Passeriformes > Tyrannidae > Empidonax > Empidonax traillii. The sequence goes on along the minus strand of NW_020955469.1, from coordinate 235,265 downwards.
CAGACAAGCATCAATAGGAAATTTATACAGCATGAAAAAAAAAAAGCCCCAGAGACCCACACTGCAGCACCACTACCAATTGCACAGCAAACAACTCACCTAGTGAGTACTGCCAGAATCCTGTTATTATCCCAGTTTTCTCATCACCAGTTATTTAGGATCATTCTCTAATACTCAGTGTGAAGTTTTGGTTCATGCAGACTTAACAACAGACAAAAAGCTTGTGACTCTTTTCACTACCAGTTTCCCATTCCATATATTTCCACTGCCCACTAAGCAATTTACTGGCAAATCAACCCAACCAACCGAGAGGGCTCCAGCAAAGGGCTGTGCTTCCTAAAAAAAAAAGGCTGCTTGATACTTACCCTTCCTACAACGCCGCGGCCCCGGACCGTTTCCAAGGTGCCAGACAAGCTAAATATCCTCCAGTGCCGCTCTCGGAGCTGAACCACTTCACTGTCAAGGTTCTCCAGGCGAATACAGTAGCGCCACTGGACAGAACAAAGACTGCTATCAAGGACTGGAATCAGCTGCAGCCAGTTGATAACCCACAGCTGATACCGGGAAACAGTTGCCAGGCAAGGGCTACTCTCCCTCAGAGCTTATCACACAGCAATGATGCCACGGCAAATAAACGCCTTCCCTTTAGCTGCTCCATGAAACAAAAGGCACTTACCCAGTAGACATGGGAATTCTGGGCTTCCTGTCAAAAGAAACAAAAGACTTTAGCAGCTGCCCTTCGACACACGGTGCCAAAACCTCTTCAGCTGTCAGCATAGCACCAGCACTGGGGCTCTCGCTCCGTGCCAGGTTGACGCAGACAACTCACATGAGCACAGACAGCTGCTCTCCGAGGCCGTCCATCAGCATAGCCTGGCACTGGCTCTGCTCTACCCATGTAACCAAGAGGTGGGAGATTTGCAAGGATCTCGTGACAACCCAGGGCTGAGCTCCATGTTAATTACGCACTTTCTACAGATCTAGAAACACCCGTTTCCTTGCCTTCAGGCACCTGTTTTTCTGACAAGGTCAGGACAAACATCAGTTGGGCTCCACAGAAGTTGCAAATCCACACCAAAACGTCCACCTGCCACGGCGCGGGGTCCCTGGCAGCTGTGCTCAGAAACCAAACCACTGTGGGAATTCCCAGCCCTCCCACTCAGGAGTCTGTTGGAGTCTCATTATTTCGGATGGTCCACGTGAAGTTCTTATGCTATAAAGAGCACATGGTTATCAGCTAAATCCAGAAGGCTTCAGCCAAACCCTCTAACCCACAGCGGAGCCAGCAAATGGGCAGACACCCAAGCCCATCACTGGGCAGGATAACAGATGTTTCTGTCGTTACAGGGCAGATGGCCCCGGTGCCACCTCATGCACATCCATCTCTGAGTGAGGCAGTACAGGACTAATGCACAAGCCTTACTAAATATGTTGCTAGTACTGCTCTGCAGAACATTACAGGGTAATTCCCATTCTACTGAGGGGAATTACAGGGTAATTCCCATCTACAAGCAAATGCCAAAATACAGGAGCCGTTCTCCAAAAATGCACGACAAAACAGTTTCCTGTTCAGACCTGTGCTGTGCATCATGAGAATGAAATCACAACCGTGATTAAAAAGTCATTTCTGTCATTAACTGCCATTAAAATGTCATTTCTCCAGTAAGGAGAAAGCACCTTAAGTCAGTAAACTGATCTTAGAAAAAAACATGTCAGTTAAGCAGATGGCAGAACTAACACACCAACATGCAGCACACACCTACCCTCATGCCCATGTAGAAAGGGATGACTGTGACGCGGATGTTCTCCGTGGTTTCTCGGTGCACGTCAGAGAGCTCCAGCCAGGGGTGGTTCTTCTCCTGCCACGCACACAGAGTATCCCTTGCTACAAAAGGTGGGACTGTGGGGAGGGAAAGGAAAGAGTTTATGAGAGGTAATACTGTACCTGGAGTGCTCTTCCCTCAAAGTGACTCCTTTCAAGTTAAAAAAATTATTGAGAGGTGGCTTTACTGTAACAAACTCCAAACTAGGTATGATTTTTATCCCATATCCAAGATGATGGGTTTTGAGCAGTTGTTATAGAGCCCCTCAAGCATCTGGTTCAGAAGAGTACCCAGTGGAGCCAGAAATTACCTTTTGTTTGGTCGTACATGAGGAACCTCTCAAAGAGTTCATGCTGGATGGGCACTTGATCAGTGGAGCTGTAGGGAAGGATATCTTCATGGCTTACATAGTCTAAACCTGAAAAAGAAACCCCAAAAGCCTTGGAACTTTCCCAGCCAATGAGCAGCTTGGAAGTCTCCTGGCAGAAAAATGGATCACACTAGTGACAAGTTAAGAAAAGGACTTTGGCAGCAGAATCTAAAGCTAATACCAGAACTGCAAGCGAGAATGGAAGAAATAGGCCAGCAATAACCCTTGGCAGCGTTCTCCTGTGAGATTTCTCCATGGAACGATTCCTGTGATAAACACACACCGCCTGCAAAGTGCCTGCACTGCTACAAACAAAAGAACAGCCTATACGCAACTTTGTATGCAACCTGTGTCTCAAGAGATTAAATCAGGCACAGCTGTGTCTGATCACAGAGTGCCCAACTTCCAGCTCTCCGAAGGGCTTCACGTACTTTAGTCGCTGTTGTTTCTAGCACAGCCCTAAAGTACGGACAAATCCACAACAGGAATGTCTTATAGGAACTGCTGCTGGCAGGAGCTGACCACTGATGACTCTTCCGACCTCCCCTCACGACAATCAGAGGCTGAAGGAGGATTTTGCTCACCTGGGATGGCATAGAGGGCTCTGCTGTCATCGTGATTTGCCAGGAACGTCACTGCTTCCGTCTGTGATCTCTGAGACTGAGAAAAAGGGAAGCTTATGTCTTTCTGTGTGGATTGCTGTGGGCCAGTTGCCAGCCACGCTCCAGTTTACCACTGTGGTTTGTAAAGCGTAAAATGTTTATTCTATTTAACCAATTCACCTCAGAACACCTCTCCTTTTCATTCCCCTAGACTAACTAACAAGTGAGGAGCATTTCCAGTGCTGCAACCCACATTCACAATGTGCATGCAACAGAGTGGGAATGACAGCAGGGAGAGGAAAGGATGCCGGAAAGGGGAAACACGATCCAGAAATCAGTCATATGACATTCCAGTGTACCTTTCTCAGGGAAAATACGTCTTGAAGAATTAATTTGTCCTGGTCAAATTTAGCCACCACAGCCATTTTCTTTCAGTGCCTGTCCACCTGACCCACTCACATAGAAGAAGACACTTGAGTTTCAATACCAAGATTACTCCTTACTTACTATATGTGGACAATCCCGGGCATCTATTAACACCTGGTAGTATGTGTGTGTTTTGCCCTTGACCTCTTTGGAACCGTGGCCTGCCACATTCTCGTTCCTAAACAGAAAAGCAGAGCTCTGAGCTCAAGCGCAGGATTGCAGCAACTTCTTTGTACCAGAACCAAGCACATTCACAATGATTTAAGAAGAAAAATAAATACATTTCCCAGTCTGTAATCATTTAATTCCATACAAACCAAACCCCTGTCAGCCACCCACACAATGACAGAGAGATGAGCCAAGATGCCCATTGATGGTGTTTGGCAGAGACAGAACAGCTCTGTTGTCAGACACCTCAGAGGTTCTTCCTGCTCAGTCCAGTCTCCTGTCTGGGATGAGTAATTCCTACTGCCCTCTGATTTTCTGCTGTTTGATCCTTATTCCTTCCCAGAACACCTCATCACAGGGGAAAGGGATGCAAGAGGGGAGAGAACTGAACAGCAACTCAGGAAGGATGAACTTGGCCTAGTGGGTTGACATTGGAGGGAGGCTGACAAATCCAACTCACTGGCAGTTTACAGAAGAAGCAGCAGCAGCCTGCAACTTGTAACACAGAAACCTGAACCTAACTCAAAATGAGTAGGTTTTTTAGAAAACAAAATGCCAGGAGCATGATTTTTTAAATTGTTTTTTATTTCTTTCACACACACACATACTTTCATCCCATCTCTAATTAACACAAAATTAATACACCTGCAAAGTCTCTTCTTTAAGCACCTCTCCTACTTGACATTCATGCAAACAGACCACTGGCCTCCTTAAAAACACTTGTTTACTCCAACCAGGAAACCTGCCACAAAATGAAAATGTAACAGCACAGCAACATAAGCCAGAACAAGCCCTCAAATCCTTACTTTTCTGTGACAGGAGAAGCCACATCCCGATCATAAAGCCTGGCTTGCCAGGGAAACAGGACTATTCCTCGATAGCCAAACACACTGTGCAGGAAGAGCTGAAAGGAACAAATAATTGCAGTTGAATTCACAGCAAGCTTTAATCAACACAAATACAACAGAAAACATGAAGCCAAAAGCCCTTTTCTGATAGTATTTAAAAGATCTGTTAACTGAGGTAAAACTAGAAATGTTTACAAAGGGTTTGAATGAGTGGGATGGGGATACAGGGAGAGTCACCACTGTGAGAACCTAGAGCAGAAACAGGGAACACATACAGTCTGGGATGAGAGAAGAAATCCATGTCATCTCTATCTCATAAAAGGGGACCAAAACAGTAATTAATAGAGCAGCAGAAAGCAGACTAGCATGGGAGAAACTGCTCAGAAACAGAGCATGTGAGTCATAAGCATATAAATAACAAATTTAATTGTTACTTCTTAAATTGAGAGATTGTCTCTTCCAATCCCTGAGGGAGAAAACCCTCAGTGGAGCAAATGTCACTGGTGCTGCAGATTCTTATCGACCTGCTATTGTCAGATGACTGACAAACTGCAGACACAGCAGAGACAAAGACCACTGAGCTGTGAAGCTTCTGGCCTTCTGCTATACTACAGCAGCCTCCTTATGAGAAATCCCTCGGCTATGTAATCTCTGTGGCATAAGCAGGGTTAGCTCTGCCCCTAGAGCCCCTTACCTGACCAGTCTCATATTTGCCGTGTTGCTTCGGGGCCTCAAACACCCCCACAGTCTCCAGCACTTTGCCCTCCGGGCGGTTCCTTGGAGCAGAGAGGCAGCTTGGAGGGTTTGCAGGGGCTGAACCATCTGAGCCCATGGTCACGGGCAGACACTGCTCCCACCTTGTGCCTCCCTCGGGGACCACACACCCCACATGACAGCCCCACTATGCACTGGGATGCTCAGTCCTACCTCTTGCCCCCACCCTTTGCCAGTCTCTCCTTTCTCAATTGTCCTCTACATCCCCATCCACATGTCCCTTTATCCCAATCCTCTCTTTCCTATATCCTTGCCCCAGCAAGCCCAACTCCTTCCTAGTCTTCCCCCAATGACCCAGTAGGCCCCAACCCGCTCTCCAAACACCTCCTGAGAGCCCCCACCCGCTCCAATCACCCTTATCCCCAAATACCCCCCACAGCCCCTCCCACTCCTTCCCAATCTTTCCCCAACGACCCAACCGCCCCTACACCGCACCCCAACCACACTCTCAATCACTCCCATTCCTAAACAGCCCCTCACAGCCCCTCCACCTACCACCCCAACCCTCCCCTCAACCCGCACCCCAAATACCCCCCGCGACCCTCGAGTCCCTTCCCAAACGCTCCCCTTCCCAAGCACCCCCTCGCAGCCCCTCATCGCCTGTTTCCCCGAACCCCCAACAACCCCCTGCCCTCCCCCTCAACCCTCCCTCCCCCCTCTCCCCCACCCAGGGCCCAAAC
>NW_020955469.1:190885-229454 GCF_003031625.1 Empidonax traillii | reverse complement strand
CGTACCGCCGCGCCGCGCCGCCCGACATCCCACCGCCCGCGGCCCACAGTGCACCGCGCGGCGCCGCCCGCCGCCGCCCCCCCCGCTCTGCGCGGCCGCTCCGCCCCGCCGTCTCTGTGCTCTCCCCACCCCGCCCGGTCGCCTTGGAGACGGCCGCCGGGCCGACATGGCGTCGTCGGTGCGGGCCGGGCCGCGGCTGCGGCGGGCGGTGCGGGCCGGGGAGCTGGCGGCGCTGCCCGCGGGGCTGCGGGGTGACGTGGAGGCGGCGCTGGCGACAGAAGGAGCGCTGGTGCCTTTCAGCTTGCTGCGGAGGCTGCACGCCGCGCTGCGGGAGGCAGGTAGGCCGCGCTGCGCCGCGGGAGGCGGTGACCCTACCGGGACCGCGCCGTGACCGCGCTTCCCACCCCCCCATCCCGCGCAGGGTCCCCGCTGCACCTGCACGAGCTGCTGGAAGGCTGCGAGATCCACCTGCCCGAGGTGCCGGTGCCGCCGCGGGTAGGTGATGGCTGGGCAGAAGTCGCGGGAGGAGGTGGCGGCGGCCCCCGGTTCTTAGGGTGGGTCTGTGCTTCCCACAGAACCCCGAGCTGGTGGCCCGGCTGGAGCGGATCAAGGCCAAGCTGGCACACGAGGAATACCAGCGGATGACCCGCAACATCACCGGCCAGGTGAGGGGCTGCTGCAGTGCCTGCTGCCAGGATTCATCCCTCAAACACGTGGCGACCTGACAGCAAAGGAGATTTGCCCCTTAGAGTGAGTGCAGTGCACAGGGAATGTGGCGGAGACTGGAGGAGAGCACACTGTAAATGCACCAGGAACAACAGATCCCTTGCTGAGGGCAGGGGTACGACAGGGTTAACAGGGCGATGAACAGACATACTGACTTTTGGGAACTGCTCACCCGTGCCAAAGATCTCAGGTTCTGATCTGGGAGACTGAGCACCCAAGGTAAATGTTTGACTGGGAGCATCCCTGCTGCTTACGTTTTTGTCATAGTTTTAAAATTGCCTCATCATGTCAGGGTAAAAGCTGAAAAAATGGTAACATTTAAGCACTCTTTCTTTCCTGAGAGAGATGATATTTTCTGGCACAGTAGTTGTTTGGACAAGCCAGCATCCCTTCCTGCTGGTATTCCATGTGATCCCATCATGTTATCCCTCCACACTGTACCTGGCATCCCTGTGTGTTCAGGTCCCTGCACATTTCCTCTTGTTGCTTTGGTCTCTGCCAAGCTTGGCCGCTCCAGGCTGGATGAGGCTTGGAGAAATCTGATCTAGTGGAAGGTGTCCCTGCCTATGGCAGAGGGTTGAAATAAGATGATATTTAAGGTCCCTCCCAACCCAAACCATTCTGTGATCTGTGACCTGGGGTGGTTTTAGCAGAGCTAAACAGCCACGTTCCTTCCAAACAGCAGAGCAGAGCAGTGTTCCCACACCCGTGTGCTCATCACATCTTCCCTGCCCCTGCCCCATATCATGGTGTAACCATGTCTGATGTGGCAACAGAGCTTGACACCATCTCATTCTTGCCAGCTGTGTGAAACAGGTGACAAACCTGCAGCAGACAACTCACATGCAAGAAAACACTCCCACTCAGAGAAGTGCTTTGATTAGAAACAATCCCTTCTCAACAGCCCTGAATCAGACCACAAACAAAACCCCAGAGAAACCTGTGCTCTGTGAAACCGCTGTTCCCTCACAGCCCACCAAAACCTCTCTGAACCTCCGAGTCTTGGGGACAGCACAGGGCATTGGCATTGCTTTTATTCTGCACACACAATAACCATGTTATTATCAACATTAAAATACAACTGATCACAAGTTGGTTTAATCCCTTTTTTCAGGAGATGAAGGGGCCATTGGCTGAATTTGGGAGACAAGGTGAGTGGCTGCCTGTCCTGCTGACATCCAGAAGTGTTTTATGGTAGGTCAGTCACAGGAACTGTTCCATGTCCAGCTGTTGACATCAGACTGCGTATCTCACCAGAAGGTTTTCACACACTGAAGTGTTCCTTGAATAAAGGAGCCTGGTGATCATTCTTACCAATATTTCTGGAGGCACAAAGCGTGTGACTCCTGGAGGATTCCTGTATCCCAGCTGAGGCGGCCCCGGGCCAGCTCTGTAGCGTGATTACACCTTATCCCCAGCCCTTCTCCCCAGCCTTACTTAAAACCAGCCATTTTCCCCCTTCCCTCCCGCAGTGCGCTCCGTGAAAGCTGTTGTCATCACCATATTCAACTTCATCGTCACCGTGGTGGCCGCCTTCGCCTGCACCTACCTGGGCAGCCAGTATGTCTTCGCAGAGACAGCAGCGGTGAGCGAGCCCGGCCTCCCTGCAGCACAGTCTGTGCTGCCCAGCCCAGAGTGGCACCACGACTGCACACCCAGGGTCACCCCTCTCTCTTTTGTGTCCCCAGCGCGTCCTGTCAGCTGTCATTGTGGCCTCGGTGGTGGGCTTGGCCGAGCTCTACGTGATGGTGCGGACCCTCGAAGGGGACCTCGGGAAACTATGACCATGAACTGCAGCCTTCATGTTGGAGGCTTTTGTCCTCCCCAGGAGCTGTAATTTAGGACAGATCTTTTTCCATCTGTTTTTACCTGCTCCTGCTACGGGAAGACAGCTGCACTTCTCAGGCTCGTCCTTTGCTTCCTGCTCCCGAAATGAATCATGGATTGAAAATCCCACAGCTGCAGAACAGGAGAGGGAACGGCTGTGGATTCTGACCACCCCAGCATGGAGAGGGGCGTCAGCTCCCACCTTCCCTGTTCTGTGAAGTTCCTGTCCTTTTATTCTGGAAATAAATAACATTGTTCGTAACCTTCTTCCTTCCTGTTGGGGGACATCTGCTGATATGTGGAACACGCATGTAAAAGTCACCACAGGGAGCTGTGAATCTTCCCTTTCCCTCCGCATCCTGCTCCATCTCATGTTAAAACCACTGTCTGCCTGCTCTCTGCTCTGCCTGGTCCCTCACTCGCTTTTGGGAACTGTTATTCTCTCAAGGCTCAGATGGCAGCACCCAACCCAGCTGGTGTTTGGGGACAAGCCCTTTCCCCATCCACACAGATCCATTCAGGAGGATGACAGTCTGGTGCAGCCACTTTGGGGTCGGCACCCAGCTTCAGTGTCCTCACACAGGAGCTGCGTGACCTGAGCCATGGCCCTGTGGCTCTTGGTGCCTCAGGGAGGAGTAGGAGCCATAGCTGGAGCAGTGAGGGGTGCATGGTGCTCCCAACCCTCTGCCAAAGGGTACCCGGCTTCTGTGGGTAGGGAGGGGATGCACCTTAATGCGCATCCTGCGGGCTTTTTGGGTGCCGTGAGGCGGAGAGCAGAGCCAGCTCAGTGCAGCCACAGTGGGGAGGGGGCTCCCAGGCTGTCCCTGCCAGGCCCTGGGGACCTGGACACCTGCCGGGTGGGCGCCCTGCCAGGGCCGGACACGGTGATTAATGCTCTGATGGCAGCTAAGCCCCTGTGGAAACACGGTTTAATATCCGATACAGGGAGATCTGCCGGCACCTGCGAACGTGCCTGCGGATTAGGGGCGGCTGCGCCACAATCATCCGTGGATACGGCCCCAGATTAAGGTATTTTTTTCCAAAAGATTAGTTGGTATTAGGGGGCTGATGGGGAGCTGCCCCCGCCACAGCCGCACCAGCATTTAGGATATTGGATGACATGCTCAGGACCTTTGGGACTGGCAGTAATTCCACACCCTAATGAAATCGTGGTGTTAATCTGCAGGGGCCGCGATACCACTGGGGTCCCCACTGCCCAGGGGCTCCCCACCACGGCTACAGCTCGCCCAGGTTGGTGATGGCCGCGCTGTAGATGAGGTCGGAGATGGAGCCCAGCGAGGTGGGGAGGCCCCGAGCAGGGCTGCGGGCTCCCGGCGGCGGCAGGGCAGGGGCTGGGCCCGGGGTGCTGCCGTCGGGGGGTGCCGCTGGGGGACCCCGCTCCCCGGGAGGCGGCAGCGGCGGTAGCGGCGGCGGCTCCGGTTTGGCGCTGCGGATCCTGCGGGCGCGGCGGTTCTGGAACCAGACCTGGGACGGGCGAGGGGAACTGTGAGACACCGACAGCGGCCCGACGGGGCAGCCCCCCGGGGAAGAAAGGAGGTCCCGGCCCCTAGAGGGTGGGATGGAGGGGAGGGTCCGTTCCGCACTCACCTGGATCTTGGCCTCGGGCAGCTGGGTGAGCTCGGCGAGGCGCTCCCGGGTGGCGATGTCCGGGTAGGGCACTGCGGCGAAGGCCCGCTCCAGTTCCGACAGCTGCCCCCGGCTGAACGTGGTCCGCCGCCGCTTCCGCGGTCCCCCCGGGCAGGGGCAGGGGCAGGGGCACGGCCCCGGGCCGCCACCTCCTCCCGCCGCCCGCCCGCCGCCCGGCCCGCCCGCCCCCTCGGGGAAGCGGAGCAGCGGCTGGGGGGCGCGGGAGGTGCCCGGGGCCGCGCTCATCCTGCCCGGCTCCCCCGACCACGCCGTCGCCGCCCCGGCTTTTATCCCCCCCGAGTCCCCCCCGGCGGGCTGGGACCGCCCAGAGCGGGCGGTGCTGCCCCCCCTCCCCACCGTCTCTTCCCGACGGCTCCCGGGGCCGGTCCTCGCTCCGCACCCCCGATGGCAGTGCCCGATAGCCCCGACTGACTCGGGGGCCGTCTCCCCCAGCACCCCTGGCGACCAGTAATTTCACCACTGCTCGTACTGGCATCCCCCCCCGCCGCCGTCGGGGCACGGTACGACCCGTGAGAATCTCCGGGCTCGGTGACCCACCTGCCACCCCCCCCGCACCCCCTCCCCGGCTCCCCTCCCGCCCCCCCCGCTCGCCCCCCACTGTGCGGCCGCCACTCTCCTGCGTGGCTGGCACGGTCAATGTTTAACTGGAGCGGTGGTACCAGTTGTGCGGGGCAGCCCGGGGCGGCTGGCGGTGGCTCCCGCCGGGATCGACCGGGAGCTGCGGGCACCCCCGAGCACGGGGTGCTGGGGGGCGCATGGAACCGGAGGGGGAGCGGGGCGGGGAGCTCCAGACGGACCCCCGGCCCAGAACGCTCCCACGGGACCAGGAGAGACCGTAAGTTGTGAGGGAGATGGAGTGGAGGGGAACCATCTCGTCCTGGAGCAGCAGGACCTGGGCAGTGACGGCCCGGCTGATGCAGCCGGAGGGGAAAGGCATAGAAAAAAGTCGGGGGGGGGGCACAGGACCGTCCCTCTGCGGAGACATGGGGGAACACTGAGCTCTGTCCCCTGCCAGGCCCCAGGGCACAGTGGGGGTGGAAGGGCGGCTTGAGCGCAGCATGAGCGGGGGTCCCTCTACCCCAGCCCCCGGGGTGCCGGCCGGCAGAACCCCCATCTGGGGGGCACCCACCACCCTCTGCTCCCCACAGGAGCCCCGGAGAGGAGCGGGAGCGCCCCGTGGAGGGCAGAGACACGCGGCTGAGGGTAGTGCTAAGGTAAGGAGCGGGACGCGAAGGGCTCGGGGACGCGGTAGGGACCTCCCTGCCTGGGCAGGGGCACAGCGGAGCTCCCCACAGTCCACAAGTAGAGGCACCTCTGTGTCCCCTCATGCACACCCCATTGCTAGGGTCCGACCACTGACCTGCTCGGAGACGCGGCGAGGTGACCGGCGGGTTGTGCACAGCCTCGGTGACGGCGCGGTCCACGTAAGTGCCACTTCCCTGCCGAGGGATCAGGGGGGCTGCGGCACCCTCTGAGCTGCCTCTGTCCCCACGTCCAGGTGAGCGCGGCGAGGCACGATGCCACCTTTGGTTTCAGCGCCGTGTTCGACGCCGGCGCCTCGCAGGAGGCTGTGTTCGAAGGCAGCGGGATGAGGCAGCTGGTGGAGCTGGCGATAGATGGGTAAGTCCCAACCAGCCCCTCGTGGACCCCAACCCTCCATCCACCCCATGCCGGCCATCGTCGGCGGGTCTGCACTGCCGGACTCTGTCAGGAGGTGGCATCCCTGTGCCACCGCCTGGGGCCATGCCTGACGCTCAGCATCTTACCCAGCTTCTCCTGCACCGTCTTTGCCTTCGGGCAGACCGGCTCGGGAAAGACCTACACCCTGATGGGACCTCTTGCCCAGGTACAGTGCTGTCCCCCCGGACTTGACCTGATCCTGGTGGTGGGATGGACTCTTCCCACCCGATCATGGGCTCTGGGAGCAGGTGGGTGCCTGATACTATTGACCACTCACCATTCTGGCAACTCCGAAGAGTGAGACCCAGCCAGTGTCCCCGGCCCTGCTGGGGCTGATGCAGAGGTCCTTCGCCTGCCTCCTGGAGCAGAGCCGGAGCCGCGGCTCAGATCTGGCTCTCAGTGCTTCCTACCTGGAGATCTACAACGAACAGGTAAGTGCCTGACCGGCCCCCAATTCGGCCCTGCTGGCACCCTGTGCCCCGCTCCCCTTGTGTACCTTCCCTTTGCCACACCCCTAGATCCGGGACCTGCTGAGCCCGGGGCCGCCGTGTGCTCTGCCCCTGCGGTGGAGCAAAACCCGCGGCTTCTACGTGGAGAACCAGCTCAGTGTGGACTTCGAGAGCCTGGAGGACATCGTCAGCCTGCTCCTGCAAGGTGCTGTGCCACGGGTGCAGAGCTGGGGCATGTTCAGGGGGTTCTAGACCTGCAGGGTTCTCACCCCTGCAGACTGTCCCCAAGGCTGGTGGGGCTCCCATGGCAGCCAAGAGGAACAGCTTCCCCTCCCGCTGCAGAGCCACGGCAGGCTCCTATGTGGCAGGGGTGGGCAGTGAGTGCTGTACTGGAGTGTGGGGTGTCCTGCCTCCCTGCAGCTCTCAATTCCATCCCCATCAGGATCCCAGAGGCGACGGACCTCGGCACATGCCCTCAACAGGCACTCGAGCCGCAGCCATGCTCTTCTGACCATCCACATCCGCAGCCGGGCTGTGAGCACATGTCCTTCTCTGGGGGAGGGTTTGGGGGGCCCAGGGCTCATCGTGGGGGTGCAACACTTTCAGGCTGGTGGGGTAATGTCCTCCTCTTCAAGGCCACAATGGTGGGGCTGTGGTGAGCAATCCCAAACCCAGCGGTTGGGCACTGCTGTGGGCCACGGGGAAAGGCTGAGTGGCATCAAAGCATTACTCCCCCAATGTGGGTCCCCCAGCTCAACGCCTGCCCCAGCAAGCAGGGCACACTCTGCTTTGTGGACCTGGCCGGCAGCGAGCGGGTGAAGGAGACCGGCTCCAGCGGGGAGCTCTCCGTGGAGGCCAACAGCATCAACCGCAGCCTCCTGGCACTGGGTAAGAGTTGTGGGACCCACCAGGGGAGCACAAGCTGCTGGTCCTCACCAGAGCCCTGTTGCACCCTCTGGGGCTCATCCTCCGGCAGGACACTGCATCTCTCTGTTGGCCAAACCCCGAGGGAAGTGGACGCACATCCCGTACCGGGACAGCAAGCTCACCCGGCTGCTCGCCCGCTCCCTGGGCGGCTCGGGCATCACCCTGATGGTACATGCATGGAGGAGGGCTGGGCAGGGGTCTTGCCCCGTGGGTTGGAAGGCTGGAGGGGGATGGTGACAGCTCACCTGCGTCTCTTCCTTGTCTGCAGGTCGCCTGCATCTCCCCGTCCTCACGCTGCCTCTCGGAGACACTGAGCACGCTGCACTATGCCAGTCGGGCCCGGAGGGTCACTACCAGACCCATGGCCAACAGGGTATCACAGACAGGGAACCCCTCTGAGGGCCTCTGCCATTCTTTTCAGACTCCCCTGAACCACCCCCTTATGCTCCCAGGTGTCCCGGGAGAAGCTGCTGCAAACCTTGGAAGAAGAAATCCATGCCCTAAAGCTGGAAAACCTCTCCCTGCGCCAGCAGCTGTGCCTGCCCAGAGTGCCACTGAGGAGCACAGAGGTCCCAGAGAACCCTCCAAAAGCTTGCACGAGCTGGGGAGGCAGGTATGGCCCCGCAGGGCTGCATCACCTCCCTCTTGAAGGGCAACTCCACTCAGAGGGAACACCTGCCTGGCCCAGCCTCTACAGTCTCCTGAGGGATTTCGTGGTGGAGAATGAGCACATGAGGTATGGGCAGCATGTGTGGGACCCCTGAACAGGAGATCAAGGGGCCAATGGGACAGCCCGAGCCCCCAGCCAGGCAGCACTCAGCGCTGCCAGCTTCTCCCAGGAACTCTGCGGGGCTGGGCAGGGCTCTGAGGTTCTCTGAAGACTGCCAACACTCTGCCCTGTTCCTTCACTGCTCCCCAGGCAGCCCTGGCTGTCCCCAGACCCCAGTGGTGATATCCCAGATGGCCCATCCCACAGAGCCACCCGCAGCTCCTGTGACAGCCAGCCCCTGCTCCGGAGTGCCCACGCCCCCCAGATCCCCCCTGGCCACTCCACAAGGTTCCAGAAGCCCAACACATCTGCCTCCGTTCCCCGGCTGCCGGTGAGAGTGGGGGGCCCTGGGCTCCATGCATATCCTGCCCATGGCAGGGGGAGGATGCACAAACCACCCACCTGCTGCTGTCCCCTCTTGCAGAAGCTGCCTCCTGCCTCCGGCCGCTCCAGCTACCCAGGGTGCCCACAGTGCTGCCCCGGGCCAGCTGATGCCACCACGTCCCAGGTACAGCCCCAGGGCTCTTTGGAGGGGGGTGGCACAGTGTGACATAGCAGCCTTACCCTCTCTGCTCTCCCACAGGTACTGCCAGTTCCCCCCATGCCACAGCCGGCCCCCACCGAGGGAAGTGCTGGTGTTCTGCCCCTCAGACAGGAGGACATGGCTCTGCCTGGCTCCCATCAGCTCCACGGGCACCCCCAGCCACACCAGGGGAAACGGTGAGAGCCAGGGCCACAGGGGATCAGCTGCAGTTTAGGAAGCCCCTGGGGTTTTGGGGCGGTGGTGGGACAGTGGGCTCAGGGTTTGTTCATGTGTCCCCATGGCAGGAGCCAGGGCAGAAGCAGGAGCTTTTCTCAGCAGCACCCACTCCCCCGGGAGCTCCCAGGCCCAGATCACAGTCCCAACCCTGAGGGAAGGGTCATCCCTTCAGCACCACCATGGCCAGGATTGCCAGAGCCCAGAGGTGAGCAGGGCAGGGAGGGGAGACCAGGCAGGGTCTCAAATGGGGTCCCTCAGGGATGGGCACCACTCCTCAGCACAGCCCCTCACACATGGGGCTGTGAACCCATCCCGGGGGTAGTGGAGAGCTGACCCTGCTGGCTCCCTGCTGGCAGCTGCCGGCACTGTCCCTCTCCTCCAGTGGGAAGAGGCACTGGACTGGCTGGCAGAGCAGATCTGAGCAGCCACAGCCTCACCGTGGATGGAGCCAGCAGTGGGAATCTGGCACAGACTGGGGGGACAACCACAGCCCGCGGGGACACCGGAACCTGGGACTACAAGGACCACACAGACCAGTTGGATGGACATGCACACGGGGCTCTCCAGCCTGCACGGCACTCTCAGTTTATTTCTGTCTAGCTGGGGCTGTGCTGCCGGCGGCTCTGGGGATCCCACTCAGGTGCTCTCCTCCCCGGGCTGCGGGCAGTCCAGCCAGTACTGGGCGATGGAGCGGGGATAGCGCGGCTGCACCAGGTCCACACGCTTGGTGCGCAGGTTGACACGGTAGTACTTGTCTGGGAGGAAGGGGAGATGGCTGTCAGGACTGCCCCTGGCTGTGGGGAGCTGCCAGCCCTCACTGCCAGCCCTGGGCACCTTCCCACTGCGTCTGCCAGCCCTCACTGCCAGCCCTGGGCACCTTCCCACTGCGTCGCAGCGCTTGGGGGATATTGCAGAGAGAAAGGAGCCCTCCCCCTGCCCTGGCAGCCCCGGTCCCACATCATTCCCAGATCCTGCCATGCCAGACTCACCTCCTACAAAGAAGTAGACACTCTGGAGTGTCTCGCACTTGGAGCCCGACAGCCCATCGCTCTCGACACCCGCGGAGTCAGAGTCGTTTTGCAGCCAGCTCCACAGTCCCAAATTCAGGGACCGCTGGCTGTTGTACCTCTTGCGCTGGCGGCGAGACTTCCTCCTCCGGGGCTGGTGGGAGGCCACGTAGATCCTGCCGGCCATGGCAGCATCCAACGGGCTGGGCACTCCCCGCCAGTCCCTGCTGATGAGCCGTGGGCTACTGGCCCCGACTGTAAAAGGAGCAGGGGGTGAGTGAGAGAAGCAGCAGTGTATGGGGTGAGCTGAGCCCAGCCCCATGGAAAACCCCCAGTGCCTGCTCTGAGACCCACAGGAATGCTGCAAAGGATCCTAGCCTGGAAGGGATGTGTGATGGGGAAACAGGCCAGGCAGAGCTGGGAGTAGCCCCCCACCCCGTCCTTGGCTGGGATCAGCCCTGTGCTGATGAGCCCCCTTCTCCTGTCCATTTTTCATTCCTTTTGCCCAGGGCTGGGGCTTACTGTGGCAGTTCCCAGTTCCAGTGACAATAAACAGTCCCCAGCAGTGGTGCTGTGGTGTGAGGTGGCTGGTGATGGGCTGGGTAGTGCAGGGCATAAGGGCTGAGAGGGTTGGAATTGGGCTGCTGTGGGAGATGGCCTGGGGGGTTCCTATGCATGGCCTGGGCAGGACAAGGTGGGTCATCCAGCCTGCCCAGGCTTCCAGGCATTGTTTCCCCCTCCCATGCCACCTGAGCCCCCTGTGCCCTGTCTGTGTGGGCTGTACTGGCACCCGCCAGCCCTTTCCCCCAGGGCTAGCCCAGCCCTTACTCATCCTGCCGCCAAAGAGGATCTGGAAAACATCCTCCCAGCTGTCCCGGTTCATGAAGGCGTAGTGTTTGAACACGGTGGAGGGGGAGGACTTCTCGCAGTCAGCCTGTGTGGGCTGCTGGGCGAAGTCATAGGACCAGTAGTACTTGCCTAGGAGAGGATGTGCAGGACATTAGTGGGGGACACACCCCCGAGGGGGAGCAGCAGAGGGGTGTCCTGCTGGTGCCAGGCTCTGCCCAGGAGCTGGGGGCTGCTCCCCTTACCCTTGAAGAAGTAGACTCTCTCGTTGCCGTGGAAGCTGTGTGCAGGGAGGGCAAAGGCTGCA
Organism: Empidonax traillii; assembly: GCF_003031625.1. Classification (NCBI taxonomy): domain Eukaryota; kingdom Metazoa; phylum Chordata; class Aves; order Passeriformes; family Tyrannidae; genus Empidonax; species Empidonax traillii. The sequence goes on along the minus strand of NW_020955469.1, from coordinate 218,488 downwards.
TCGACGTTGTTTGGGATGCCCTCAAAGCCCTCGGAGATGTCGCGTGGGTACCCAGGGTCCAGGGCTCCATCATCAAAGCGCCAGTATTGGGTGCCCTGGGGGGGGTGTGGGACAGAGTGGGGTCAGGGTGCAGCATCTCCCAGGCCCAGGTCTGCCATGGGGAGCAAGTGGATACTGGGGAGCCCCATCATGAGGCTGTGGCTGCTTGGGGTCCCTGCAGAGCCACAGGGGCATGGGGGTGTCTGGCAACCACTGTGTGTGTGGGTGCATGGAGGATGCCAGTAGGGAATAGGGTAGGGTGGAGGCTGTGCCAGCATCCCAGGGGGCTCCCCTAGCCCTGCAGCTCAGCTCCAGCCCACCTTGAAGAGGTAAGTCTTGCCCTGGCAGTTGATGCGTGTGAAGGCTGCATCGATGGGGCCCTCGATGCCCCAGACCTCACTGATCAGCTTGGGGTAGCCAGGCCGCACACTTGTCTTGTCCAGCTCATAGAAGTACTTCCCTGGGGAGAGAGGGGAGGTGGGAGCATTAGGAGGGACCCCAGATGCTGCTGTGGGGTGATGGTGTGACAGCACATCCCATGTGCCTGGGAAGGGTCCCCAGGGTACCTCGGAAAGCGTAAAGGGAACCATTCTTCAGGTCGGTGAAGGCGTCAAAACGTTTCCCACTGCACAGCTCCTCAGGCTCATCTCCGGGATCTCCCTCCCCAAACCCATCTGTTGTGGGGCCAGGCACCACCTCCACGGGCAGCTCTGTCTCCCCAGGGCCTGGATTGCTCTCTGGTGTGGTCTCCACCAGCGATGGGGATGTGGGCAGTTCTGTGGGGTTTGCCTTGGGTGGCTCTTCCGTGCCAAAGTCGACAGTGAGGTTGTAGTCCAGGTAGTCATCCTCCGGCAAGGCGAAGACGTCTCCCCGAGTCACTGTGGGAGGGAGCAGGTTGGTCCCAGGAATCCCTGGGTGTCTCCCACAGTGGTGGGAACCACTCATTCCCAGGCAATACGGATTTATAGAATCATGGAATTGTTAAGGTTGGAAAAAAATCTCCAAGATCATCAAGTCCAACCATTAACCCAACACTGCCAGGTTCAACACTAAATCATGTCTCCAAGTGCCACAGCTACATGTTTTGAACACTTCCAGGGACAGTGGTTCCACCACAGCCCTGGGCAGCCTATTCCAATGCCTGACAACCCTTCCAGTGAAGAAATTTTTCCTAATATCCGGTCTATCCAATTTGCATGGACCCCACACTGTGGATGGCAGTGAGCCAGCTCCTGAGAACCCCATGTGTTGCAGAGCCCTGACTTCACCCTGTGGACACAGGTGAGTGCAGAGCTGACACAGCACAGACCCCCTGAGCTACCCCAGTGTCAGGCACCCACCGCCACCCCATTTTCCCCATTCCCCAGCCGGGAGGGCAGTTGCAGGGCCAATACCTTTGGCCTTGCAGACGGTGGAGTAGTCTCTGCAGCAGCTCTGGTAGTACATGCAGAGGGTGTCACACTGGCACTTGCGCTGTGCATCGAAGCCATCATCGCAGCGGCCCTCGCAGGAGTCTGCAAAAGCCACCCCATGGCACAGGAGTAATGTGGGATGGGAAGTGGGGCCTATGCCTCCCCCCAGCCCATCCCCTGGGGTGACAGCAAACTTGAGTATGTCGTGGTTAGGGGCACACCACCTTTTCACGGTCAACCCCACCAGCAGGGGCTACCTGGCACCTCACCCCTCTCCCACCCAGGTCCTGCAGAGATGGGAGCCCTGCACGGGGTTGTGTCAGGCTCCCATCAAGCTCCACACTGGCAGGCCAACTGTAAGATGGCCAGGGATTTACCAAGGCACCATCTATGCCCATGTGCTGCCCACTTGCTTTCTCCCCATCCTGCAGTGTAGCCAATGTTGCCAGTGGCCACAGCCACCATCTGGTCCCTCCTTCCCCATCCCAGGCTTCCCAGCCCCTCCATCAGCTCAGGAGCTGCACTTGCTCCATCCTCGAAACACCTGGCATGGGGCACCTGGCTGGCTAAGGCTCACCTTCAGCAGCACGGGTGGTGACAAGCAGGGCCAGTGCCAGGGCAGGGAAGAGGAGCCTCATCCTGGGTGTCTGAGAGCGCAGCCCTCCTGTGACTGTGCGGGCTGGAACGCGGCAGCAGCCAGAGCCCCAGCATCCACTGTTTGCTCAGCCTGCCCCAGCGGGAGAAAACAAACAGGCCAAGGTCGGAACAGGGGAAAAGGGGCAGAGATGATCTCCCACTCAGCTTTCCCCGCAGTCTGTACCAAGCCAGGTGCGTTTGTGGGGGACAGGATTCCCCATACGTGCAAGCAGCTCTACCCCAGCCCAGGTGCAGGTTGGACACTGTTCAGAGAGCAGGGAGGGACAGAAGACCTGAGCCAGGAGTCAGTTTTGAAGTCCTACCACGCTTATTTCCTAGTAAGTCTCATGGTATTAAAGCTCCCGGTTGTTTCCCAGGCTGGTCTTGGCAAGACAAAAACCCACATGAGACAGGAGCAATGCTCAGAGGGCAAAAGGAAAACCACTGGGCTTATTCTTGCCCCGGAGGACTTACTCTTGGGATTTCAGCTTTCTCAGTGTCAAGGCTGGGGAGCAACAAGGCATGGTGGCTTGGGATGGGGCAGGTGCCACCTTTGTGCATGGGGACCAGAGGCCAGAGGTGAGCGGCCGCGGGAGAAGGAGGGCAGGAGCCCTCTGCACTTTCTCTGCAGAAGGCAAACAAAAGCCTGTGTATTTTGCTCCCATCATTCCCCTTCCAACCAATCTTTTTGGTTACTAATTAATGTCGACTCAGCTCTTTTGGCAGCTCCTGATAACTGTGGGATGGTTATTTAATCAGGGGCAAGGAGCAAACGTACATGAGGCTGCAGCAATCCTTCCTCTGCTGCCTGTGCTGTTGCAGCACTGCTAGGACAGGAACTCCATGGGGTTCATCCCAGCCCTGGGACAGGAGTGGTGCAGCTCTGGGCTTTAAGTGATGCAAGATTTGGGGAGAGAAGAACCTGAGCAGGGTGCCCTCTTCTCCGAGGGTCTCTCCTCTGCCAGCTCAGAAACAAGCAGTTCCTGGCATCACATGCTCCCATCCTTGCTAAAAAGAGCTTTATTTGGTTTTGAGACAGGCATTTCCACCTGTGAAGCCCTGGGGAGCCAAGGGCAGCCACCAGACATGGGCTGTTGGAGTAAGACCTTTCCTGAAGCCCATGTCCCCCCTCCTTGTCCCCCAGCCTCAGCTATGGCAGGGCTGGCATTGTCCCCAGATGCCAGCACCAGCCCAGTGCTGCACTACGGCTTTATACCACCCCTGTTGAAACAAACCTGGGGGACACAAGAGCCCTGACAGAGCTCAGGCTTGCCGGAGGCTGTGGGGGAGAAGGGCTGGGCAATGTCTGAGCTGCTTTTGCTGATCAGCTGAGACAAAGCTCCCTCCTGCTGCTCCAGGCTCCCAACCACCAGCCACAGACCCATGAAGGCTCAGCAAGCCCTTCCGTGCCAGCACAAGATCCCAGGAGAGGGGTTGGTTGGATAAAAGGGCTCTGGGGAGCCTCTGCAGAGAAGGGCTGAGCAAACCCAGCAAGGAGAGCTCAGGCGATGGGGCTGATCCCGCAGCACAAGGCTGGGAACCCCAGCCATTCCAGAGCCCAGGCTTCTGGGGCTGGAAATCCCTCCCAAAAAGCAAAGCAAAGCAAAACTAAAAGCAAAGCAAAGCAAAGTTCAGTTTCTCTTGGCTTGTCAGGACAGGCCTGAGGGAATGGTTTGAATTCTGATGCCCCTGGGCAGCAAATCCCTCTGCTGCTCTGCACTGCAATGGCCGTATCATTACCCCTGATTAACAATAATTTATCAGAAAAATCCTTACTGGTTCTGTGCCGAGCCTCTCCCGCGATGCTGTACCACTCGGGGTGTCTTGTTTCACGTCCTTCGCTGTGAGTTGATGTCCCCTTCTCTGTCTGTCCCTGCGCAGTGGATTCAGAGAGGATTAAAAGCTACTCTGTCACATCAAAACATCAACTTGAATTTAAGTCTCAGGCTGAGCTGGCAACAACCTGGTTTTGGAGCCAAGGATTTAAGCTGCTCCTCCCAGCACAGGCGAGAAATGTCCAAAGCATTTCTGCCCTGAGCACGTCTGGCCTGGAAAAAAGAAAACAAAAGAGGCCCAGGCTTCCTCTGCTCTTTCCTTTATCATGCAAATCCAGAGCCCACCCAGAAGAGCTGTTTTGAATTTCCACTAAGCAAAGGGTATTTACCCCCCTGCTGATACCAAACGGATTCCAAACTGTGCTAGTCTGGCCACATCCTCGCTGTGACCACGGCTGTGCCCACCACGGTGCCTGACTCTTTACCTGCTCCCTGTGCCCCCTCCCTGGTTGCAGAGGCTCCTGAGAGACCTTCTGCAAAAACAGCGTGGGGTTCCCTGCCTGCTGTGGAGGTGACCACCACAGCAGCAGCTCAGGCAAGGTGGGGGGCCGTGGGGACAGCAGGACAAGCCCCAACTCGGGCTGTGGAACCGTGGAATAGTTTGTGTCTAGTTCCAGCCTCCTGCTGTGGATGGATAATGACGTCTTCCACAATAACAGGTTGCCCCAAGACTTATCCAGCCTGTCCTTGAACACTTTCAGGGGTGGGACATCCACAGCTTCTCTGGACAAGCTGTGCCAGTGCATCGCCCCCCTCACAAGGAAGAATATCCTCCTAATATCCAATCTGAATCACTCCTCTTTTAGTTTAAAACCATTCCCCCTTGCCCTATCACTATCTACCTGTGTAAAAAGCCACTCTACCTCTTTTCTGTAAGGCTTGTTTAAGTACTGAAAGGCCGCAATCATAGGATCATAGAATTTAGGTCGGAAAACACCTCTAAGATCGAGTCCAACCGTTATCCCAGCCCTGCCAAGCCTACTCTAAGCCCTGTCCCCAAGTGCCACATCCCCGCTTCTGTTAAATCCCTCCAGGGCTGGTGGCAGGAGGGGTCTGGGGGGATGCCGGAGCATCTGCAGCGGGAGGGGGATGCAGCTGCCGGACCGAGCCCCTCCTCGGAGAGGCGGCGCCTGCGCCCGGTGACATCAGCCCCGGGGACCGGGATGCTGAGCCCGGCTCGGGGAAGGCGGATCCCGCTCCGCTTCCAGCTCCGCATCCCGACAGGGCAGAGGGGGGAGCGGGACGCGGCCCCCCTCCCGTGCCCCCCGCCCCTCCGGCCACCCGTGTCCGCGCAGGAGCGGGAGGTCCCTGCGGCCGCTGCGGGGCCGGTGGCAGGGGATGCTGCGGTAGCAGCCACGGATGCTCGCCCTGCTCCTCTCCCTGCACACCCTGGGCCGGTCCCTGGCCATGGCGAGCGCGGAGCGGCTGACGGTGCCCGAGTGTGTGAGCCGGGCGGGCGGCTGGGCGGGCGGGGGCAGCGCTCGGGAGCACCGGAGGGTCTCCCCAGGGGTGGGCACCGAAGTGAGGGAGGCGCTGGAGCGGGTCCTGCCCGCCTTGCGCCGGGCCATCGCCCAAGCCACGCAGGCGACCACCCCCGAGGGGCTGCGGGCGGCCATCACCGAGGTGTTCCGCCTGGTGGAGGAGGCCTGGGGGATGCCCGCGCTGGGGAGGGACGTGGCCAAGGTGCTGTGCGATGTGATCCGCCTGGAGGGGGGCCTGGACCTGCTGCTCAACCTGCTGTACACTGCCGAGCTGGAGACCAAGTGCCAGGCAGGAAAACTCCTGGAGCAGATCCTGGTGGCAGAAAATAGGTGAGTCTGCAAAGAGCCCTTCACCCTGCCAGGCACAGCCCTCCCCACCGCCCCAGGCACCATCAGCTCTTTCACAGAGTCACGGAATGGTTTGGGTTGAAAGGGACCTTAAAGAGTTCCAACCCCACACCATAGGCAGGGACACCTTCCACTAGACCAGGTTGCTCCAAGCCCCATCCAATTTGGCCTTGACCTGCCCACACCCATCTCACCCACACCCTCTAAATTTCCCTGCTCTGGGTGCTGTGGGTGCTCCTGATGCACCAACCCCCACCATATCCCCCCACACCCAGCACTTGCACAGAGGGTCCACGACTCATGTCCAGGCAACAGTATGAGCTGCTCCCTTCCCCCGCAGCTGGAGGGAGGAGGACCAGCCCCAGCTCAGGGATGCTGGTGAGGATTGGGGTGCCCCCACTCAGCCTGTGGCCACCCTTTGTGATCGAGCTGAGTCAGTTTGGCTGGCTCAGAGCATCTGACCCCAAGGACAAGACGCAAACTCCCCCTTAGCCATAACCTCAGCGGGAGGAGGAGGAGGAGGACAAAGCCGCTTCTCAAGAGACTTCCTGCTGCTGACCAGGGCTGGAATGGAACCATAAGGAGGGGGCTGGCTGGTGGGTGGGCCTCAGAGCCCCCCAGCCCACAGCCCCTCGCTCAGACACATGTGCTGCTGCCCAGGACAGGTGAGAGGCACTGGGCTGGCTGTACCAGAGCATCGGCACAGGTGGGGTGGGATCGTGTGCCTCCGTGTGTGTGTGTGTGTGTGTGTGTGTGTGTGTGCAAATACCTGCACAAAGGTGCATGTGCACACATGGCACCTGGCACATCTGAATGCACAGCACTGCTGATGCAGCACCCACACACAACCCGCCCTTCCAACACCCCAAATGCACTCTGCCAGCTCTGCTCTCCCTCGGAGCACCCCAACCCAGCCGTCCCCAGCCGGGGCTCTGGAAAGCATGTGGAGAGAGCCAGGCCAAAGTGTTGCTCCAGCTTCCTGGGCGATGTCGCTTACTGTAAGACTGTGGACTCCCAGCCTGGGCCTCACTGCATGCACTGGCAGGCAAAAATAAGTGACAGCTAAATCAGGAAAGCCCATTAGGGCGGAATTTAATCCCAGGAAGCATCACTGGCATGCTCTGCATTCAGCACTCAGCTTCTTGGCAAGAGAAAGCATTTGCTGGATTTGCCATCTCTGCTTCAGGAGCAGTTCATGGGTCAGGGTCTTGGAGAAGCCGTGGGCCCCAAGCCCCTTGCTTCCTGCAGCCTGACCCACCATCAACCTCTGAGCGATGGCAGGGAGGTGTGGGTTCCCCCCTTGGATCCAAGCCTCTGGCTTACAGACCTCTTCCTCTCCGTGCACAGCTGCAGTGGTGTTTAGCTGGGAGCTGGACCAGTCCTGGCTCCATCTGCAGCTGCAGGGAGTCAGGGACCTGGTTGGGGCCGTGTTTGTCATCCAGCTCCATGTCCTAGTCTGGGCTTGGAGCCAGACCCAGGCCGAGGGCTTTTTTTTTTTTTTCTTTTTTTCCCAGAGCTCTCCACAGCATTTCCTGTCAAATCCACCCCAAGGTCAGCGTGAGCCCTGTGGGTCACAGGTTTCCCAGAAATGCTCTTCCCGCCTGCCAGCACAGAAGCTGGTGTGCCATCACCCCACCACCACGGGGGTGGCAGCGTGGCACTGCCCTCATGAGCAGCACAGCATGGGGCATCTGTGCCAGCACTGCCTCACAAACCAGGCAGGTCCATCACAGCACCAAACAGGTGCTAAGGGCAGAGATGGAGCTGCTGCTCACCCCAGGAAAGCTCATGGGAGGGCAGCCAAGAGCCCATCTCACAAGGTGATGTGGCACTGCCACAGGATGCCCGGAGAAGCTACAGCTGCTGCATCCCTGAAAGTGTTCGAGACCAGGTTGGATGTGGCTTGGAGCAACCTGGTCTAGTGGAAGGTGTCTCTGCCCATGGACAGGGGTTAGAATGAGATGAGCTTTAAAGTCCTGTCTGACTCAAACCATTCTATGATCCTGATTTCCCCTTTCATCACTGTGTTTTCAGGGCACAGCCCTATTCAGGTGTCATTTTAAGACCATCCTAGCAGCACAGGGCTCCCAAGGCCAGCCATGGCCGAGCAGCAGCTAGCAGCCCTTGGCCACATGCCCTGGGCTCTTGCTGTCCTCTTCTAGGAGAGCACAGGATGGAGGAAACAAACAGCTTTCCTCCAGCTGCCATCCCAGGACAGGCATCTCTGACACTCACTCGTCCCTGTGGACAGGGCAGCATGGCTGCTCAGCCAGGTGCGAAAGCCCTGTCCTGACAGCATAAACAAGTTTCACCCCGTAACAAAAAGCAGTTCACACACCCCTAAGCAATGCTGATACAGCAAATCCATTTCTAACCTGCCTGTTAGTTGCCATGTATGTCCTGCCCTGAGGATAAGAGCATCTAATGAGGTGGCCCTGGGCTGTGCATCCCATGTCCTGTCCCGTCACAAGCTCTTCCGTCAGACTCAGACAGGTTCTTCCAACACCAGTTCTCCCAACACGGCCTGTTGCATCTCATGGCATTGCTTATCTGTCACCTGTGTCCCATAGGGAAACATCTGTCTGTCCTGGTACAAATGCCACTGAAGCATGAGGGAGTTCACATGCAAGTCACTGTTCTCCCTCCTTGCACATCCATCTGCCCTTCACCTTCCTGTGCCCCTCCTTCCCTCAGGGATCGGATCGCTCGGATCGGCCTGGGCGTGATTCTGAACTTAGCCAAGGAGCGAGATGTGCCCCAGCTGGCTCAGAGCGTCTCTGGGATCCTGGAGCACATGTTCAAGCACACTGAGGAGACCTGCTTCCAGCTCATCTCTGACGGGGGCCTGGATGCCATCCTGTACTGGTGCCGCTGGACGGACCCCGTCGTGCTGCGGCACTGCGCCATGGCCTTGGCCAACTGTGCCATGTACGGAGGGCAGGCCAACCAGCGCCTGATGATCGAGAAGAGGGCGGCAGAATGGCTTTTCCCGCTGGTGTTCTCAAAGGACGACGAACTCATCCGGCTGCACGCGTGCCTGGCCATCACGGTGCTGGCCACCAACAAGGAAATCGAGAAGGAGGTGGAGCGCTCGGGGACTCTGGCTCTGGTGGAGCCGTTCATCGCCTCGCTGGACCCGGAGCGGTTCGCCTGCAAGATGCTGGGCAGCAGTGACAACATCCAGGGGCGGACGGCGGAGGACCTGCAGCGGCTTGTGCCCCTGCTGGACAGCTCACGGCTGGAAGCCCAGTGCATCGCCGCCTTCTACCTCTGCACCGAGGCCGCCATCAAAACCAGGCAGAAGAAAACACAGGTAAAGGGTAGGTTGGCCTGAAGGAAGGCGGTGCCAGAGGGAAGGGTGGCCACTACTGCAGCTTGGTGCCTTTTGCTCCCCCGTGAGCTCACCAAGCACCCTTTTCCTGCACGCCTGGCCTGGCACAGCTTGTGGGGAGGAGGAGGGAAAGCAAACTCTCCACCTTTCATGTCCCCAGATTTTTGGTGAGATCGGGGCTACGCAGAGCCTGAAGAGGATAGTGTGCTACTCCACCAGCAGCACCACCTCCTCCCTGGCCAAAAAGGTGCTGCGCATGATAGGGGAGGAGGTTCCTCGGCGCATCCTGCCCACAGTTCCCAACTGGAAGTCCTGTGAGGTGCAGACGTGGCTGCAGCAGATCGGATTCAACAAATACTGCCAGAGATTTCTGGTAGGGGTGTGTGCCGGGGGAGGGATACACGGATGGGCCCTTCTCCCCCATCTTGCAGCAGAGGTGTAACCTTTTCCTGGGACCTTTCCAGCCTGGATTTCTCTTGGCAGGATCACCAGGTGGATGGAGACATTCTCCTGAGGCTGACAGAGAAGGAGCTGCAAGAGGATTTGGGGATGGACTCCAGCATCACTCGGAAAAGGTAGGACTGTCACCAGGGCATGTTGGACTCCTTCATGGCATCACCGCAGTGGCAGAGCTGGGGACAAGGTCTGTGCATTTCCCTTCTTGCAAAGACAAGAACAGAGATCCTCCAAATGCAAAACCTGGACTGCCAGGACTTTTCCACTGCACTTTGCAGTCCCAGAGGGATTTCTGCAATGCAGACAGTGTATGGCAGAGGTGTTGGATGGGGAAAGACCACCTATGGCACTAGGCATGTGGGATCCTACAACTTACTCAGAAAGATGGGACCCAAGCTGCTCCTTCCTTAGCTGAGCTCCTCTCACCCCTGCACCCGAGGACCAGCACTCCCATGCAGCTGTTCTCTTTTCTACTCCTTTCTCTCATCCTTCACCACAGCATGGAGCTGCACTCTCTCCTGGGTAGATAAAAGATGCGGTACCACGTCTCTAGGTCCTGCCTGGCCCCTCAGCCCTGCCCTCCCTGCTCCACACCACCATCTCTTTCTCTGCCAGGTTTTTCCGGGAGCTGACAGAGCTCAAGACCTTCGCCAACTATTCCACGTGCGACCGCAGCAACCTGGCCGACTGGCTGGGCGGCATCGACCCCAAATTCCGGCAGTACACCTACAACCTGCTCACCTGCGGCATCAACCGCAACTTCCTGCACCGGGTGACGGAGCAGCAGCTGCAGGAGGACTGTCACATCGACACGGGCTTCCACCGCGTCCGCATCCTCACCGCGGCCAGGGGTGAGGGCACCGCCACTGCGGGACAGGCGGGAGGGGCTGGATGAGCACTGAGGGCTGTTTGGGGTGAGCTGTTGGGGTTTTGTTAACTTTTGGTTGCTGTTTTTTCTGCCCAGAAACACTTCACTCCCCTATAACTCTGCAAACCACGTCAAATGGGACCGATGTGTTCATCAGCTACCGGAGGAGCACCGGGTCGCAGCTGGCCAGGTGAGTCTTGCAGGCAAGAGTGTGGTGCTGGGCTGAAGTCCAAAGCAAAGGCAGGTTATCAGTTGTGGGAAAAATGCAGAATGGAGAGGAGGGAGATGCTGCCAAAACCCACAGGGCAAATAGGGACAGCATGTGCCATAACCTGCACAGTGAACAGGCTAATTCCCAGTCCTGTCACTGCCACCTTGTCCCCCTCTGACACTGACTTACCCTTTCCTCAAGCTGTGCCCTTAGGGAATCACAGCAGGGAACTAATATCAGCTCCCAGTGTTCTCTGCATGAGCTGGCATCTCAAGGACTGTGCCATTCCCTGTGGGAGCCTCTTTGCTGCTCCTCTGTCTCACCGTATCTTAGCAATGGGGTGGGAGAGCACATGAAACCTCTCCTTATGGTGCTGTCCTCCTTTGCTACCAGCCTGCTGAAGGTCCACCTGCAGCTGCACGGTTTCAGCGTGTTCATTGACGTGGAGAAGCTGGAGGCAGGGAAGTTTGAGGACAAGCTGATTCAGAGCGTCATGAGCGCCCGGAATTTTGTGCTGGTCCTCTCACCAAACGCACTGGATAAGTGCATGGAAGACCCCGAGTGCAAGGACTGGGTACACAAGGTAGGAAATGCCATCATGTGGGAGCTGGGTGGACACTGGAGCAGGAAGGGGCTGGTGATGGGCTGACACAGGCCATAGTCTGAGCACCTGCATGTTCCTGCAGGAGATTGTGACAGCCTTGAACTCTGGAAAGAACATTGTACCTGTTACAGACCATTTTGAGTGGCCAGATCCAGAAACGCTTCCCAAGGACATGAGGGCTGTCCTGAAATTTAATGGTATCAAGTAAGTAAAAGCCATCTGTGCCTTGGGGTTCCTTGACACCTGGAGAGAACACCTTGCATAAGCAGTAGCAAAGAGCACAAGGACATTGCGAGAAACACGTGAAGGAGACAGAACAGGTCAAAGGAGCAGTGAGTCACTTCAGGTAATCCAGAGCATGCAGGGAGCAAAGGTTCCCATAACATCCCTGTTGCTGGTGTTGTGCTTGAGGCTCCTCTGGGTGAGAGAGCTCCCCATGTCAGCACCGCTGGGAGGACACCCTTCCCTGTGCCCCCAGCTCTCCAGGCAGGAGTGATGCTGTCAGGTTTTGCAGTTCACTTGGATTCCTCTCCCCTCCTGCTTCCCCTTCATGCATCCCAGCCTGGCAGGGCATCCCGCAGCATCCAGTGTTGCTGCATTTTCCACAAGGAAAAGGAGGATCTCCTAGAGAGCTGGGGTGGATGAAGGGGGTCTCTGTCTCCCAGCCCAAATGGACAGAGCTATCTTGTGACATCTCAGACAACAGAAAAATTAAATCACATTTTTCTCCTCAAAAAAACACAGGTGGTCCCATGAGTACCAGGAGGCCACGATCGAGAAAATCATCCGCTTTCTCCAGGGCCGCTCCTCCCGGGACTCCTCGGCTGGGTCGGAGAATGGGCTGGACTGCTCGCTCTCCATGGGGCAGAGCTAGAACCAGCACAGCTGCCTCATCCCCTCCAGAGACTTCCCAGGTGACCCCTTTTTGTGTGGGTCCCAGTTTGTCCCTCCTGACTTTTTCCCATCTTAGTACCCTGGCTTGAGAGAAGGCCTGTGGCTCGTTTTCCCCTCTTCACCCTCCAAATACAAGTCGCTGGACCTAAAAGGTCAGTACTCACTCACACGGCGCCTGGTGAGCCAAGCCTGGCCGGACTCTGGGATGGACAAGTTGTCTTCCACATCCTCCTGTGGGACAGCAGGACGTGCAGGGAGTGTGAGAGAGACTGGCACTATCCAGCACCCCTCAAACGCTCCAGCTTTCCCCAGGAGCACGCCCAAAGAGGCAGGATCTTCCAAGGACTGAAAACTGGGGAACTGATGAGGATCCATCGTGAAAGGACACATGGGAGAGAAGAACAACTGACAGGAAATCGTCTATGAGCACCGTGTGGCTCTGCTTGTGCCATGGGAATATCCTTCTGGTCAGCAACTGCGAGCAGGAAAGGGCAAATAAAAGCTAAGCCCTAACAAAATCCCTGTGTTTGGGAAAGATAACACGCAGAGGCCTTCTGAACTGCTTTCTCTTTTCCAGTAATGTCCCTTTATCACCAGAGTTCACTCCCGTCCTAAGGGCCTTCCACCTCCCAGTGCTGCAAAACCACTGTGTGCTCTTAACTCTGGCAACGGAAGTTTGGGGTTAGACCATGCAAAGTTCCTGCAGGATTTCTGCAAGAAGTGCTTTTAAAACACCTTCCTTGCCTCCATCTGATGTCTCAGCTTCACTACTCTATCAGGTCCGTACTTCCAGGGTGTGGGAGGCTCAACTGTGACTCTGGAAGACATATCTCCATGCAGATAGGCAAGATGCTAATTGCTGTGCTGTACTCATGGAGTTATTATCCACTGGCTGTATTTTATTTTGTCCCTGCTCCACAGCAGATCTCCTTCAGCAGGAGCTGGGGTATCTCCCTGATGACCATCACACACCCCAACAGCCCTGGCTGAGCTCCTTGGGGTTGTCCCTACTCACTGCTGGATTTAACACCACATTTCTTTCTACTGAGCTCCTCTCAACACCCACTGGGGCTTTTTGCAGCTACTCGCCTTAAAATATCAAGGAAGTGTAAAGCTGATACAAAGGGCTGGCAAAGGATGCCAGGAGTGAGCTCCAGCTGGGAGCAGGACTGGCACTGCCTTCTGCCAACACTGCTGGTGAGAAACCTTGGGCATCCTGACACAAATCCCTGAATTCCATGCTCCCAGCCTTGTCCTGCTTCTCCCACCCGCTTGGAGGGTGAGCAGCCTCTAAGCAACTTGCTATTCTGCATGTTAGGAGCAGAAATTGCAGCTCCTACCTGAGTTTGTATTTATTGATGCAGAGCAAAGTGAGTAATGCTAAAAGACATCCTTGTTCAGAGCATGGGCAGGAGTAAGAGCAGGGAGGAACACGGAAAAAAAACAGGCTGCCCTGATGCTCTGAAGACCAGGCTGCTGCATCACCCTGCAGAAGCAGCAAGCTCCTCTTCCCATCCCTGCTCCAGATAACTCTTTCCAGAGATAAAGATGAGTCTCAGCCACCTTGTCCTCCTCCTGGCTCTTCCTGAAGCCTTGCTACCTGCCTTGCTGGCAGGAACACAAACACTTTTTTTCCTGGCTTAGACTCATGAACATTTCAGGAAAAAAAAAAAAAGAAGTTAATTATGGTGCTTAATCACAGCTTTATGGGTAGCTCTTATCAGCTCACAGTTAATGGCATCTTTGCTCTCTAGTGAAAGGTTAATAGCCATATCTGCCCAGAATCCCTTAGAAATAGAATCTATCTTATCTCCAGATTAAATATGAAGAAGCCAGCAGATGAGCCCAAAGGTGAATCTGCTAAAGCAAAAAAGCCACTTGTGAGCTGCTTCAGGGAAAAGTCTTGAATAACTGATTGAATGTCAAGGCCTCCACGGCCACTGAAGGAGTCCCACACAAACAGTTCTAAGGATTTTTCTCCCTACAATAATACCCACAAAGATTATTGCATCTTGTTTCCCAGGAGCTCTGTAGCAATTAACCTCCTCGCCCACTATTCAATGTGGAGATTTACTTGTTCTCTACAGCTCAGGTGACTCACCTGGAACAAGATCCCACCTCATGCTCCAGCTGCACAGACTGTGACTCCTCCTGTTTCTCCATCATTATCTGCACCTTAATGAACTCACCCTGCTCCTGGCAAAATCTCTCATACCCAGCCCCTTCCAGCAGTCTCAAGGAAAGGAATTCTGTCCTCACCCTCCCTTCATTCCTTTGCTATGACATGTCAGAAGTGTTTGGAGTTGTTTTATCAGGAATTATTAATAAATCTGGTTTATACTCAAAATCCCCACCTCATCTCTCTCTGTATCATGGGCTTCTCTTGCTTCAGCCTCCTCGCACTTGCTCTCCCTTGCCATCATGCAGTAGAACTGACATTCCCCAGGCACCATTTGCTGTGGGACCCCACTTCACACTCATCTTTGCATGGACTGATGTAGCTCCCTGCATCCCCAGGGACTCTGCCTGCTGCCCACAGTCACCACGCATGGCTTCTCTGTTGTAGTTCTTGGAGGACAGCCTAGAGAAACTTTGTTTTAATTTTTTTAATAAGGCATAATAGTTCCTATTGAATTTCTCCCCTGCAAGCACACTGGCACAAGCAGGGCAGCAGAGCCAGTACACAAGTTTCACCTCACTGCACACTGAGCAGCCGCTTGGATTGGCATCCATGGAGCCTGTGGTAGAGAAGAACTTTACTTCACAATCAGTTCAGCCACAAATATCCACCACGACACTCACAGCATGCCCTGTTCCTCGGGGAGGCCAATTCTGGGCTTAGCCCAGCAATCAGACCTGTAACTCTTATGTCCCCTGGCATTCCTACATGAAGCAAGTGGCATAACACCAAGTTCTTAAAACCTCTCTGCTTCTCCACCTCCTGCTTCTCTACTTCCCAATTATCTTGGTTTTCCTCTCTCCAGTTGCCCTGCTTTTGTCACAAACTCCTAATGGACAGGAACAAAGCTGTGTATAAGCATTTCATATTTATTTTATTCATAGTTAAGGACACGTTTCAGACAAAGCACTCCCGCAACCTTTACTCAGGTGGTCAGGAAAACCAAGTTTTGGCTCCTTGTAAATCCCAAACCTGCATTTTTCCTGACTTTTGACTCTCACACACTCATTCTCCACAAGGCAGATAAATTCCCACTGTTGCCTCTTTATTGCAAAGTCTTCAATAAAGGACAAGGCATAAAAATAATGGAGAGAAACCCTGGACAAGGCAAGGACAAACGATATCAACAGCTGCACAAGAAATCTGTCATTTCATGAACCATAAAAGAGAATGGAGGTTTTTATTCATTTTGAAGGTAACAGTAATGACATTATTGCAGGTACTTGAACAGTGTGTGCAGTGCAGTGTACACAGAACTGCTGGTTTATGGCACTTGGAAGAAATTGGATTGCAGCAATACAGGCAGTGCTTTGAAAGGAACAATTGTAAGCACCATGAACATGAGATTTGCTTACTGGCATCAACAGATCCTGAGAGAGGCAGCAGAACTGAGGTCACCAACATAAAGTTGTGCCCCATGCAACAACAAAAAATTGACCTTAAAGACATTAGTCCCACACCAGCTAATCACTACAACACAGTGTATCGGTGAGGAAAGACTCTGTCATAAGCACAGCAGTGATTTCCCAAGACACTAGGGCACACCTACAGTGTAAAGGGTTTCATTTAGGGGGGCCCAATCTTGACAGTTTTAGCCTTAAGTTCATCAGTTTTGGCAACTGTCAATTAAGGCATCTACAGGAGTTGCTTTGATGATTGATCCTTGTGGGCTCCTTCCAACTCAGGATATATTCTATTTGCACTGTAGTATTCTCAGACGATTTGTTACTTTTTAAAAGCAGCTTGCTGAGTTGCAAACAGGCAGGACATGCAACTAGCACTCCTACAAACGCTTCATGAATTAGATCCTCTTCCTAGGACACCTCCAATTGCAAAACTAAGGCTGGTTCAGTCAATAAGGACGGCAATAGCACTCCTGTGCTAAACTAGCCCTCCCCATTAGGATTTCTGTGGGAGCTTGGTCTGGCATGTGACACTTGTAGGATTTTTACTGGCAACATGCTGATCCAGAGCATGGATATTCCTCCTCAGCAGTACACTGTTGGGCACCTCTGCTTCAGTCTGGCTCTGCAGGCTTCAATCCATTCCTCACCCACACCAAAAGCTCATCTGCTACACACTGCAGTACTCAGTGTTGGGCAATTAAACCAGAACTCAGTCCTCTCTCCCCCTTAAAAGCATGTCACAGTGCCTTCTCCAAACCCCAAACACTAACCAGCCTTGCAAATGGCCCACAACAGCTTGGTTGGCTTCTGGGTCTCTTGGGTTTTCTCTGATAGATGAGCCAACACAATGTTGAGGAGGCATTCACATCCGCAAATCAGGTTCCTCCTATAGTCAGAGACATGATTTCCAAATATTTGGCATTTAAAAGTTAGTAGGGACAAGTAGGGTGTCCCTCCCACACTAATCTGTCTCTTGAGGGAAGAATAAAGGGCAATCTTCAGGTGGACACTGCTGTGCTGGCCAATTTCTTGTTGCTAAGTTGCTGCTCAGTCTTTTGCAGGGGATGGGGGACCATCTTGGAAGTGATTGTAGTCATGTTTTGAGTCCCAGATTTGAATCCACCTACGAAAGAACAAACAGAACCTTTGAAGGCACACTGGGATGTTCAAAGGAACAGAACAAAATGACCCTGCCAAGAGCTGCTGCACATCTATTGCAAATCCCAACACATTCCTTCTCCCAGAACCTACCACGGGATGTTTTCTGTCACAATACAACTTTTGCTTTAACAATTAAAGAAATGACAGGAAGAGAGACTGCTGAGAGCTCCATATCTTCCAAAAAGGAGGACTTTCAAATTCAGCTCCAGATTTTGGATTCCACTGAGGGTGGAGTGAAACTTCGAAGCATTCTGAATATTTGCAGCTACATTACTCAGGCTGCAGATTTATCCCTAGGACTCAGATTCCAGAAGAAATGACCTGTATTTCTGTTTACTGGGGTACCAAACACTATCTCATAAGCTCAATTGAAAATATGCTTTAAAAACTGTCTCTCCTAAGAAGAGTAAATAATATTTTCCACGTGACATTTCATAGGTCCTGTGGCAAAGTTCAGAAATATGAACTAAATTACCCAATAATAGCTGCTGGAATAAGAAGGATTATAGCCCCGAAGAGAAACGGGAATCCCCTCATGAAGTGCAAGGTCGCAG
The DNA here is from genome assembly GCF_003031625.1 of Empidonax traillii. Lineage (NCBI taxonomy): Eukaryota > Metazoa > Chordata > Aves > Passeriformes > Tyrannidae > Empidonax > Empidonax traillii. Next base: position 201,073 of record NW_020955469.1, on the reverse strand, counting down.
GGTAGAGAGAGTTGAACACTCCTGTAGCCACGAGGGAACACACCCCTTGCACGCAGGCAATAGAAGCAAAGAGAGCACCTGGAAAAGAGGTAAGAGATTAGTGGTGAGATAGACAGGTGGCTAATGCCTGCAAATGGCTTTAACACATCACCTTCAGAGGGATTCTGTGAATCTTCCTAAGGGTTTGCACTTCCCATCAGAAAACAGGTGTGGGAGCATCAAGTGTGGCAAGCTGGGACACAGACTTGGCCTGGCACGTTAAACCTGTCCCACTTGCTTCTCTGTAGCCAGGACCATCTCACAGACCTGAAGAATTGGTATCACCTGGGCTGACCAGGGATATTATCTATCAACTGGATTGCGAATGCTTCAGACTAGGGCTACATAGATCTGTCTACTGAGAAGCAAATCTTATCACTTGTTAAACATTAACTACAGCAGAAGACAGCAATTTATAGATTTAGCATCGTAATCTGGTGTCTTCATTCTAAAATAAGAAACATGAATTGTACAAAATCCCCTATTGATTGCTCCTATCTCAACTCCCTCCTCCCTCTGCCCCAAGACATTCCTATGTCATGTTTCACAGCAAGTGCACGATCTCCAAGTACATTACTGGATGAAAGGCAAACATGCTCCTCCTACAGGTTATCCATGATCTTTTACCACGGTCAATGATATAACCCTCCAACAACATCTGGTTCTTCCCACTGTTACTGATCTACAGAGAAAAGTTATGGTCAGGAGAATCACTCTTTTCTCCCTGTTATATAACCCATTTTAACTCTGGCTCCTTGTAAACCTTTCAGAGATGAACAGATAGATGAATGAACCATTCCTGCAAATTCTTTTCATCTTGCTTTTCCTTGTCCTCATCTTGAAAACGCAGCAAGTGTAAATCAATGAATGACAATTATTCTGAAAAAAGTAAAATGCTACCCTGGGTCTGAAAGTGAGTGCAAAGACACAGGAGTCCAGAGGAATCACGGAAGTCCTAACTTCCTCAAACATTTTTGTTTCAGTGTTCCAAGAAAACAGTGTTTCAGGACGTGGCTTAAGCACACCAGCTAACTCCTTACCCTGTTCTGTCTCACTGACCAGCTTGGAGAGCTTGGATCTGATGACTGGAGTGGCTGCCATGGAAAGGAACAGAATCCCATAACCTGTGAGCAAGATACAGCACATTAGGGAAAGCCCGGCTGAAAAATAAAGTCTCCAAAGTCAGTCCCAGAAATCTGTAGATGCAGGCAGTTTCTCCCTGCTGTATTTAGACCCAATTCATCCTCCTAGATCCTATAATGAACTTTAACCTGTGTCTGCAGTGTAATACAGTTCTGAGAAACCTAATATTCTAGGAAATATGGATTTAAGAATTCAGCATCACCTGTAAACATCAGTGCTGTTGTGGTAGCGAGAGAAATCACAACCAGTCCAGCAATGTTGGAGATCAAGCCTATCTCTGCCACCCAGGTGTCTTCAAGGCAGAGCTGCAGCAGCCGCAGCCCTACCAGGCTGCTCAGGTAAGCCAGGTAGTTGGCGGCGGAGCCGTAACCGATGAGGTCAGAAGCCCAGCAGAGAGGGAAGCCGAGCTCATACAAAACAAAGAGGTCCTTGGCTCCAAAATGCACTGTGACAAGAAGGAAAAAAGCCAGGGAGTAAAGAGCGAGCTTCCACCTGGAGCTCGGGTGCTCAGGGGCCAGGTACAGCCTGAACACGGCCTTGTAATGGCTGAGCGTGAACAGCCTGGCCGGTCTCCTCTGCTTCACTGACTCCTGAAGGCAGAAAGCAGCATAGAGAGTGGCAGCAAGGGTGGCAGCAAAGGCGAGCCAGAAGGGGTTGATGTAGCCCTGGGCCTTGCGCCACTGTCCACCACCGATGCTGGCCAGCATGCCCGCGGTGCCCAGGCACGCCTCGAGGATGGCCACCCGGAACGTCCGCGTGCGCCTGTCGCTGGTGTCAGCCACGTAGGCAAAGCAGCTAGCCAGGATCAGGTTGTAGTCCCCCGTCAGGCCACTCAGAAGGCGTCCCAGGAGAAAGTAGGCGACGTGCAGCTCCAGGTACATGACGAGCAGGTAGATGGCCGTTTGCAGGGCCATGCCCGCTGCCGGCAGGATGAGCGCCGGACGGCGGCCCACGCTGTCGCTCCATGGTCCAAAGAGAGTCACGGAGAAGAGACTGGCAAAGAAGCCCCCCAAGTTGATGTAGAGGTTCCAGTGGGAGACCAGGGCTTCCACCTCCTGCAAGAGAGACAGGTGGCTGAGGATTCTCAACAGCATCCAGTGCCACCCCGGGCTCTCCACTCCCCCACTCTCCCCAGGCTGCCTTTCCCCTCCGGGCTCCCTGCTCCCCTGGGGTTTCCACTCTCTCCACGGACACCCCATTCCTCCCGAGCTCCCCCTCTCCCCCTGCTCCTCCCTGCTCCCAGGGCCTCCCTGTACCCCCAGGGCTCCCCTTGGACCCCCTGCTCCGTTCAGACTCCTGGTTTACCCGCTCGCTCAGAGTCCCCTTTCCCACAGGACTCCCCCGGGGGTCCCCTCTCCCCCCAGTTCCCCATCTACCCCTGGAGCTCCCCCTTTCCCCCGCTCCCCTTCCCTGTTCCTCCCTGGTCCCCCAGGGCTCCCTGAGGACTCCCTTGTCCCCCCTCTCCCCCGGAGCCCCCCTCACCTGTCGCAGCGGGTCGGGGGCATCGCTGCTGTTCCCGCAGCCGGCGGAGCCGCTGCTGTTGTGGCCGTGGTAGCCGCGCTCGGCGCCCAGCCGGTCCCACAGGTACTGGGTGGCGAGCGGGCCCTGCAGCCCCACGGACACGGTGGCCAGGAACAGCAGCGGCTCGGCCGCGGGCAGCAGCGGCGGGCAGAGGCGGCGGCGAGCGGGGGGTGCCGGGGGGGCTGCGGGCGGCGGCGGCGGCTCGGCCATGGCAGCCATGGCGGGGCGGGAGCGGCGCGGCCCGGCCGGGTCGGGACAAGCTCCGCTCCGCCCGGGCCGGGCCCCTCCGCTCCGCCCCGCCGCCCACGGGAACCGGGGGGGTTCTGCGAGTCCCCGGGATCCCTCGGCGCTGCCGCTGCAGCGAGTCCCGTGATACAGATGCAGCGCTCAGCACACACACACACGCACCCCCAACCCCCGCCCGCCGTGTGTTGTTTCATAGAATTGTTGAGGTGGGAAAAGCCTTCTAAGCTCATCGAGACCGACGTTAACTCGGCATGGCCAAGGCCACCACTAAAGCATGTCCCCAAGTGCCGTATCCACACTCTTAAATCCCTGTAGGGATGGTAGCTCCGCTGCTGCCCTGGGCAGCCTCTGCCAGGGCTGGACAACCCTCTCCGTGAAGGAATTTTCCCTAGGATCCAATCTAAATCCCCATGGCATGGCTTCATGCCGCTCCTTCAGGTCCCGTAGGTGGTCACCAGACAGGAGGGAACAGCCCTGCCCCTCCTCTGCCCCTCGTGAGGAAGCTGCAGACCGACCACGGTGAGGGCTCCCCTTGGGCTCCTCCAGGCTGAAAAAACGAGTGACCTCAGCCACTCCTTGTGCGGCTTCCCCTCTGACCTTGATAAAGTCCCCCCTGAGCCTCCTCTTTTCCAGGCTAAGTCCCCCCCAGCTCCCTCAGCCACTCCTCATCAGACTCTTCCCCAGCTCTGTTCCCTTCTCTGGACGCACTCCAGCCCCCCAGTGCCTCTCTTGTTGTGAGGGGCCCAAAACTGAGCACAGGATTCAAGTCTGGCCTCAGCAGTGGCCAGCACTGCCCTAGTCCTGCTGGCCACACTATTGCTGGTACAAGCAAGGTTGCCCTTGGCCACCTGGGCACACACCGGCTCAAGTTCAGCTGTCAGCCAGCAACCCCAGGTCCTTTTCTACTGGGCCACTTCCCAGCCACTCTGCCCCAAGCCTGATGGTTGAGGAAATTTAAACATAAACACAGTTTTTTCTTCTCTCCAAATAAAGCAAAAGTCAACATTTTACATACAGTGAGAATCTGTGAAATGTTGTAGTTAGCAATGCGTGATCACTTCTATTAATTCACAGCATATTAGAAAACACTTCATTTCATAAGGGACAAAATAACTTGGAAGCTCAGTTAATAGAAGAGGCTTTGGCTGTGCTGTTTGGTTTCCTGTGAGGTTTGGTCTGCCTCAAAGAGCAGATCAGTAAGCAAAGACCAAGTTGCTGTTTAAATTCAAAGCACACGATTCAGAGTGTTAGATTAACCCATTTATATAAACTGTTCCAAACTAATGTAAATTGGCATGGCTCCTTTGACAACACCAAGGGACTGTTAATGGGCCACAGGCAAAGCTCAAAGAGACAAACCATAACACACTTAGACAGCTCATTTTTATCATCTTTGCAGGTATCATGACTCACACATCGCTGAGGATGTGTTGTTTCCGAAGAACAGGCACAATTCATCACCTGAGAATCTTCCACGTTGTTATTTACACCCCACAGATGAGGCTGCAGCTGGAGGCCAATCTTCATGTTACAGAGATGCAAAAACGATGTGTTCTTTTAGATTTTCAATGCAACCTTAGGGTATAAGAGTAAAAAGTAGAAAAAAATACCTTGCTCTTGGCTGATTTTGCCACTGCACCTTTAAAGACACTAATTAAGCATTAAATGAATGCAAAAATGTGAGGGAATATAATTCATTTGAAAGCTCTTTCTCATTCTTTTTGTACCGAGGGAGAAATGCTAAAGCTCTCTTTGTTGTGAGCAGTATGCCCAAGTCGAGCTTGCTGCTCTGGCAACTGAAACCCTGCTGGTTTTCCATCATAAGCACATTGTTGAAAGAAAACAAGCCCTGGCAGAAAAGGGATGAGAGAGAGAAACAGCAGAAGCTTTTTGTGGAGCTGACATCAGATGACCTAGTGTCAGTGCTTTCCTTTTTGTCTCTCTGCTTGAGTAAGCTATAAACAGTGCCAAGACAATTTATACCAATAAAATGGAAGTGTTATAATCTTTAGCTGAGGGATGCGATTGTACAATCTACCAAATAAAGCCATCAAAGTGACATTAGCAAGGCATTCCCTTTGGAATTAAAACCTTTGGTTCCATCCCTGCTTATTTACAGATTCAAGTAATTCACAGCTTATATTTTGGAGGTTTTCTGCAACTGGGATGAGAATTGCTGGTAATTTCCCTGTAGCACCTTCCTTTTCTTTACTTTTTTTACCCCCAATACATCCTCCAAGTTCCCAAAACTGTGCCTATAAACCTGTAAGAGCTGAAAGGTGAAAAAAAAACCCCAGTGTCTGCAAAGTGATACCCTATAGCAAAGTCTCTCCTGGTCCACTAAGATCTAAGGTAAGGACTGTCAGTCCCTGTGTGCCAGGAGCTTGATGTGGCACCTGGTGACAGGAGCTCTGCCCAGTGGATTTTGCTGCCCAGACTGAATTTCTTAATGAACATAGTGAATGTTTATATAACATTTTACATAGTTGTTTCTAATCCCTGTATTTGATTATTGGAGATGCAGATGTGGTTTTCAGTGCCCTACATATTTTTAAAGCAATTTTCAACCCCTTTTGGAGGGAGCAGTTTCCCTTTTTTATAGGAGGAATGACAGTACCTATTCAAAGATGATGTTATTAAAGTCAAAACCATTAATATTTTTAAAAAATAGGTAATTTCAGTTGGCTTTTAAAAAATTTACTCGGTCCACAAGGAGTTAATTTTGTCCTGGACTGACCACCTTTCAGGAAGATTTAAGAAAGTTCCTGGTCTGACACTCTTTTGCTGTCCCCTCCCTTCTTTGTTCTCTTCCTTCTTTCTCCGATTACAGTTCCAAAATCAACACCCAATCTCCTGAGGTCAATGGTTAATATTCCCCAGTGTTTATATAGTCTCCAGCAGCAGATCCCAGGCCTTTCAGCACCGGGCTAGCTCCAGCACCATGGCTGGCATCTTGGAGGTGATCCTGGCCATCAGGAAATACCTCATCATAATTTTTGTACCCCTTCTTGCTCTTGCTCTTCCTCTGGCAGTGCCTACCAAGGTAAGAACTTTTTAAGTTCAATTTAAAAGCCAAATCTCCGCATCTCAGAGCTGCTCCTTGTAAGTGATAGAGGGAACAGACCGCACAGATCCTTTCTCAGAGAACATTTATTGCTTGAAGATCTCTTTTGTTTTTCCTGATCAAACATCTGCAGATATTGGGGCATTATAAAAGCAATGATAGATGAACAGATACATCTGTGATTGCATGTTCTAGAAGAACACTCAGTGACATGAGATTTGTGACTTCTGCTTTGCATCTGATTGATTTAGCAAAGGACTTTCTATGCTAAAGATTGTATGTGTGAACCTCAGTTCCAATCTAAGGTTCAATTTTAATCCCCCTTCTGAGTTTCTAACAGTATCCAGTCCACATCTTTTCTTTCCTTGTGTTGTCACTGCCAGGTAGAAGAGGCATTTTCCTTGGTCAGATGGACAAGACATTCTGACACATAAGGAAAAATGCTATGTATTTCACTCTGGTTTTAGCATATTTCTGTAAGAATCTTGCCACACTTGGATTTTAAATTTAAAATGCCAAGTTTTGGAAGACTTACTTACGTACCTTCGGAAGTTAACTACCAGCAACTGTAGCAGTGGGGCAGGTATTGCTGGGACATTGATCATTTTGATCACTGATCTGGGACATTGATCACTGATCATTTACACAGAGCTCTGTGAGCCAGCAGCCTGCCACCCTTCTGCTGCTTCTTCACTCTGGCATGTTTCTCACACTCCCAATCTCTTTGCACAGAAATATCTCATCTCTGGCCTTCAGGTCTCTTATTACAGCTCCAGTATCTTGAAATAACTCATCCCAATCTGCCTCTCCTGTCACTCCTCTTTGGACATCAAGTCGTAGCTCTTCCTTCTGGCCTGTGCCTGTCTCCTGATCCCTGCTGACTCCCAGTTTATAGTCTCCTTCTCCAAGCTTCCTTCTCCACTTCACCAGCTGTTCCTTGCCTGTCCCAAATCTCTTTCTTCCTCACAGCTCTGAGTGTTATCAGAGACTTTGGAGTTCTGACTAGAGGACTGCAAGCGTGAATGATAGAGCGGCACTGGCTGGAGGTGCAATGTGGTAACTGTTCAGGCGTGGCACCTAAGCAAATAAAATAGTTTAAATTATTACTTGAAAGCTTACTAGGAAGAAAAACAGAAAAAGTACCTTATTTTTTAAAGTCAACTTTTCATAGGCGAAAGAGTTACTGAAGGGAAAAGAGATCTGAATCACAAGAGTTCTAAGAAGCCAGAGAGAGATTATTTTTTTTTTTTTTGTCTTGAGCCCACAAGTTCAAGATCACTTGCTGGAGGCATTGTTACATACAGTAAGTCCATGGTGTTACCTGTGGAATGATTTGGCAGTCTTGGCTCAGTTCCTCTGTGAAAATGACTCTCTCTGGTTTCTATGTAGTCAGCAAGAACACAGAAATTTAAAACGGCCTGGACTTTTCCCTTTGCAACCTGTAAGAAGATTTTTTGGGTTACAATTGTGCACCCTGGCGATGCTGAGCAGGAAAAGCTGGTGCCTCCACATGCAGCAGTGATGTGAGCAGGCAGCTCACAGGATGGAATTTCACATTTTTCCATTCTGCTGTGCTATTAACCCACCCTATAATGACAGAGCACTGGACACCAAACTATTATAATTGAGAGAAAACAATGCTAAAAATTTTGCTTAAAGACAGAAAAACATCCTTACAGGAAAACTGACTTTGTGAAAAGGTTTTTTCCTACTTTTACTGATTTTCCACAGCAGGATGGAAGCCAGTAACACTGTGCCTATGAGATATATCCCAGAACTCTGCTAGGGTCTCTCAAAAGGCACCCATTGGTGTCTTTTAAGAACAAAAATGGATAAAAAGGTTCATCGAAATGAGAAATTTCTTTCAGTGCTTTATGGGATGGGTAATTAAGGTTCTTACTGCTCTCACTCAAAAATAAGGCTCAAAAAGGCATATTTTCATCTCTTCATGAATCTTTTCATATTTACTTCTCAAACTTGGCTGCTTTGGTAATTCATCACCTAGACTGCTGTCTTCCTATTTCCTGTAGAATCCTGAGCTATCCCCTTCATCCCCTTCACCAGCTCCATAACCTCCTGCCAGAAGTCCTGAGCATGTTCTAAAGCAACACAAATTCTACCAGCCATTATTCCAGCTCCTTGTTTTAATCCTCTGTAATCCAGCTTCAATAAGCATTACTACGATTTCATTCATACTGTCGATTGTATTTTAGTGGTCATTCTTTATCCAAGGCCAAACAACCACGTTTTGCTTCCTTTGGATTTGCTGTCACCCATTATTGTGTGAGTTCCAAAATGAGGAAGACACCACAGTCTGCAATATTACTTCTTCTTGCTTTCATCCCCAGCCCAACCATACAAAAATCTGTTGCAGGAAGTAATTCTGAATCTGACTGTCTTAAACATTTTTATAAAAAAATTTGGAGGGGTTGTCCAAAGCAGAACTAAATCAATGTTTTCTCAGAAGATGAGTAATATGAAATAGGGGATCATACTTGTCAAACAAGCAAGTCAGTGAAAGCTGAAAGGACCTGTGACCAGTCTGTCAGTGAGCCTTTCAAAGCCTCTACTAAGCTAAAAATCCAATGAAAAATTGTAGTATTTACAGTACAAGGAATCCAGGCTCTTGAGATTAGCTGGGGTTCACCTTTGCCATATCCTGGAACACGTTGAGCAAAAGGTGAAGAAGCCTTTACTGGATCATAACTATTTCTGCAACTCAAGGACATAAATACAGAATATAACACTATCAGCATAATCAGGAATCCCTTATCATGAAAGGTTCAAAGTCATCCATTTGTTTCTTTTCCTAAGTTACTATTTTTTCACCCCCTGGAGGCTTCATCTACTCCTTGGAGTTCTGACAAGGTTGTTGAACAGTTCGTTATTTGATTAAAATCTGCAGAGTTCAGAGGATACATGGGAGACAGGAAATGACCTATTCTCTAATCCCTTTATCAGGCAATGAATGTAATTATGGGCTGTTGCCTTCTGAAAGCCCAAGTGCCATGTACAGTGTGTTCTGATCATGTCTCCTCTTCCCCTCTTGCCCCCCAGGAGGCCGAATGCGGTTATGTTATCATAGTGATGGCACTTTTCTGGTGCACAGAAGCCCTGCCATTGGCTGTCACAGCTCTCCTACCTGTCCTGCTGTTCCCACTAATGAATATCATGGATTCAACAACAGTAAGAGATACTACTTCACTGACATTGGCCTATGTGTTAATCAGTCATTAATAAGCTTCTCTTATTAAGGGATTATTTCCTATTATTACTATTACTATTATTATTGTTATTGTTATTATTATTATTATTATTCCACTGCTGTTACACAGAGAATTGGCTATCTTCTTCACAGAACAGAACTTGCACAAGCCCAGAGTGAGCTAATTTCAAATCAAAGCAAATGTTCGGATGCAAGCCAGAGTTAATCTGTGCTGATGGCTTTGGAACAACCTCCCTCAGAAAAATACCTTTTCTCTTGGCTTCTTGTGACTGTTTTCTCTCCCTTGTTCCACGTTACAGGTCTGTCGGGAATATTTAAAGGACACCAATATGCTTTTTATAGGGGGACTGGTGATGGCTGTTGCCATTGAGCACTGGAACCTACACAAGCGTGTGGCTCTCCGGGTCTTGCTTCTCACTGGTGTCAGACCAGCCCTGTGAGTAACAGCCATGAAAACACCATGGGATAAAGGACTTTATGGCATTAGGTGGAGAAATAGCAACAAGAGAGTCAATGCTGCTAAGACACAGCTTCAGACAGTCAGGAAAGAGCACAGAGGAAAGACAGAAAACATGAACTCCCTGCCTGCTCCACTGATTGCCAAGAGAAGAGAAAACATGAGGATGCTTGTTTGGAAAACAACAAGTGTTTTCCAGACTAACTCTAAGCTATGCAGAGGCTGCATCCCCCTATTTAATCTCTCTTAGCTCCTAACAAGAGGGAATGCTGAAGGAAATTACAAAGCAATAGAATAAAAATACATACAAGATAAATCCCTTTCCATCTCATATATAATCTACATCTCATCGAAAGAATAATTTTGAGGCAAATCACAGAGTAATACTGAAACGAGGATTAGAATTTTAGATGCGTAAGAAGAGAATCTTAAATAATAGAGGTGGGATAAAATTACAGAAAAATAGGGATCCTCATCCTTATGGCTTAAACT
>NW_020955469.1:188452-190035 GCF_003031625.1 Empidonax traillii | reverse complement strand
ATCTCATATATAATCTACATCTCATCGAAAGAATAATTTTGAGGCAAATCACAGAGTAATACTGAAACGAGGATTAGAATTTTAGATGCGTAAGAAGAGAATCTTAAATAATAGAGGTGGGATAAAATTACAGAAAAATAGGGATCCTCATCCTTATGGCTTAAACTGATTGCCATTTGGGATCAAATTCAGCTTGTAATTCCTCTTTAAAAGATATTATAATGCATTAACCCGTGTTATTGAGAAGGCATGTCTTCCTCGGAAGCATGCGGAATAAGCAAGACCTGACTAGGTAAATTGTTTGATCCAAGCTACCAGGTTCCACTTTCCTGGTCATAGGAATGTAAAGAAATGGTTGAAATTGGAAAAAAGAAAAATTAATGTTACATCTCACTGTGTCATTCACAAAGTGGATCAGGGTAAGAGGAAGAGCTGGGTGGGAATTGCTGAGCATGTTCCAAATTCAGCACTTGTAGTCAAATCTTTGCAAAAAAAAATAGAGCATTGCAGTGCCGAGTTCTGATCCAGTTTTTCCAACCCTTCTCATTCCAGACTTCTCATGGGTTTCATGGTCGTGACTGCCTTCCTGTCGATGTGGATCAGCAACACGGCCACCACTGCCATGATGGTCCCCATAGCACAGGCAGTGCTGGATCAGCTGCACAGGTCGGAATTGGAGTCCAGTAGTGCTGACCAAGTGTCTGAAAACATCAACAAAGCCTTTGAGCTGCAGGAAGGGTCAACTCCACCTGTTAACTCAAACGAAAAAGAGGAAAAAGGTGAGTGGGTTCTGGGTGGTTTTCTCTTTGGGGGGATGGACGATGACCTGAGGCCTTCCTCACTGTCATAAGGGCTGCCAGTTTATTCTAAAAGAAGAACACATCTCAAGCATCCTGACTGCATCACACAGCATTGATGAGACTCTTGCATCAACCACACAAAACTACCATAAAATCTATGGACCTGACTGAGGTTGGAAATAGATCAAAAAATATGAAGAGATGATAACTAATCAATAATCCAACAACAGGAACACATCCTCCATTGGCTGAAGCCTTTACATGAGGCTTGATATTTTTATGAATCTTTGTCTTAGTTCAATTATTGACGTCTAACTGATCAGATAATATTAAATTCCCATGGGAAAATTCCTGACCTACTTCAAGCCAGAAGGGTAGGGATTAAAATGATCTTTCTAATCCAAAGATACACAATCAAGCAACAATATCTCTTTACCAGCTGCCTTGCCCTCTCCTCATGTTTGACATGACTCCACTGTTTCTCTAAGTCCCAGTGCCAGCAGTCAGGTGCTGGTACAGAACAAGTTCCCTTCAGCCCAGCTCCTCTAGCTCTGCTGGAACTCCCTGAATTCTCATCCCTCTGCACTCCCTGTGCAGTTCAGACATCACCCTAGTTTACCAAGCAGTATCAGCTAAATGGGCAGAAGATCAAAAATTTAACAATGCCGGTCTTAAAATGAGGAAATTTGTTTTCTTCAGCTTTGAGTCCATTGTGTCCTAGCCTTGAAATACTGAGCTGTGCAGGCACAATATCTTTTCCTCTCCAACCAAGCTTCTGCATCT
>NW_020955469.1:176811-187924 GCF_003031625.1 Empidonax traillii | reverse complement strand
ATCACCCTAGTTTACCAAGCAGTATCAGCTAAATGGGCAGAAGATCAAAAATTTAACAATGCCGGTCTTAAAATGAGGAAATTTGTTTTCTTCAGCTTTGAGTCCATTGTGTCCTAGCCTTGAAATACTGAGCTGTGCAGGCACAATATCTTTTCCTCTCCAACCAAGCTTCTGCATCTCTTTTGTTCCTTGAGACCCAGATAATACCCATGTCCTGATGATTGAGGAGGAGAGAAGGAGAAAGGAAGCTCTGCTAGAGGAGAAACACTTGAAACTGTGCAAGGGAATGTCTCTCTGTATTTGTTACTCATCCAGTATTGGAGGGATTGCAACTCTGACTGGGACAACACCAAATCTGGTACTGCAAGGACAAGTTGATGAGTAAGTCACAGTACCTCCCCTTTCTAATTCATTAAGTACATACAGAAGAGAATGTGGAATTCTGGATGCTAACAGCCACCTGTATTTTACAGCCTCTATCCTGGTAATGGTGGTGTCATCAACTTTGCCTCCTGGTTCTCCTTTGCCTTCCCCACCATGCTTGTGCTGCTGGTTTTGGCATGGATTTGGCTAGAGATACTGTACTTGGGCTTTAAGTGAGTACCCTTTACCCTCTGCAGTCCAGCTGGTGGGCCTGTGATCAAGAACTCATTGCACAAGTGATCCTTTTATTGATGGGGAAAGTCACACAGCAAGTGACGAATTCCTCACATAGAGACAAGTGGAACAGCCCACTCTGTCTGTTAAAATACTCCACCTTTTTCTCTGAGGAATCTGGTCAAATCCCAACTAAATACACTCTGTAGGTACAAATAGGAAGTCCTAACAGCATATGAGCTGTTTTGTGTCATTGCTGTCATGTCCCAAGAGATTGCTGTGCTTCAAAGCAGAAAGTGCCTTTGTGACAAGTGTTGCCTCAGACCTAGAGGATTAGTCTTGTGCTGTTATTTCCAATGCTAATCACTCCAAATACCCAGCTTACATTACCTACCTGTTCAATACTTAGCCTATCAAGTTTGTGTTATGCCCAAATTCCCTTGTTTTACATGGAAAGAGTGCTGCAATACCTGAAATGGTATTTTCATCTTCCGATTCCTCCTTTAAGATTCTCATTTTCTGTAATTTTAAAAAGCTTGGCAACTCTTTACTTCCTAGTGATCACAATAGCCTTGTCAGTCACACTAACCTTGTCCTGGTCTAGTGGAAGAGGTCCCTGCCCTTGGCAGGGGGTTACAATGAGATGGTCTTCAAGGTCTCTTCCAACCCAAACCATTCTGTGATTCTATAGTATTTTTCCCCATGTGCTCAGATAGCACAATTCTTTTTGTATTTCAATCATGAGCTTTTAGGGGCAGGAAGCTGCTTTCTGATCGCCTTGGCAAGCCATGGCACAATGCTGTTAGTACCCACCACGGCTGCTGATCCTATGATTATAATATATTTAATTGCAATATTCGTATATCTAAAAGATATTATGACTGAGAATAAAATCTGAATTCTTAACTGAGGCAAATGTCTTAGATATTTCTTTTCTGTTTTCTTCTAGTTTTAAGGAGAATTTTGGTTGTACTAGAAGTCCCTCTGCCAAGGCTAAGGAGAAAGAGGCCTACGCCGTCATCAAGGAGGAGAGCAGGAAATTGGGCAGAATGAAATTTGCAGAAATAGCAGTTTTGGTCCTCTTCATACTCTTGGTACTGCTCTGGTTTACAAGAGAACCTGGGTTCATACCAGGCTGGGCAACAGTTCTTTTCAACAAAGATAATATAAGGTACTACCACTTTCATTCCTCAGTTTGAGTAAAATAAGAATGCTGGATTTTATAAAAATTAAAACATATCTGACTAAATATCTGACTGGTCTGTTGCAGCTACGTCACTGATGGCACAGTTGCCATCTTCATTGCAGTTTTGTTGTTCATCGTCCCTTCTGGCTTTTACAATGCACAAACAGGTGAGTTTACTGAAACATTAAAAATCAGCTATCAGAATAGGTACATGGGAAGTTTCACATTTGAGGTTTACAAAAGAAATTTCAAATATTAAATAAGATTTCAAACTGCTCTTCCTGCATAGCTACAGCTTTCTGTTGAGGTTAGGCAAGCCATGTATCCCATAAAAATTCTCTGCTTCTCATTAACTAAGTAGGAGACTCTTATCCCAGCAGTGTTCCTGCCTCCACTATACAAATGTGTGTGTGTTCTTCTGAGGCTGGAATTTCAGGAGAGATAATGACTTAACAGAAACACACATAGGTCTGCAGATATGTCGCCACACTTTTAGCTCACCCCTGCATTGTAATGTGCTTTTGGAAGCAGCTGCAGATCATTCATTAGTGCCTGTGCCAGTCAAGTTTTAAATCCTTTGTTGATGAGGCTTTTAGCATCTGCTGTGGGAGGTAATTCCAGGTCTTGCTGACAGAAGGGTTCAGACTAAAGTCATGTCCCACCAAGAAGTTCTCCTTTCTTTGGAGAATGCAATTCGGTTTACAAAATCTTTTTGGATTTCAGATGGAAGTTCAAAGTTCCAAGCACCTCCACCTCTTCTGGAATGGAAAGTAGTTCATGAGAAAATGCCATGGGGTATTGTGTTTCTGCTGGGAGGTGGCTTTGCCTTAGCCAAAGGCAGTGAGGTAACATTCCTTGGCTTACCTGGGATTTGTGTCTTCCTATAAATGTAGTATCTTCTTCTTCCAAATTCTCTGGAAGGGAAAGCATGTTTATTTTTAGATAACCTAACAAATGATCCTGTCTAGGAAAATGGGCTCTTGCATATCTTTCTGCAGAGAGCAGTTTGTATGAGAACAGCTATGAGAAGGGAAGGTCGAATTGACAGGACAACTGCAACTGGACTGCAATGTGGTTATTTCCTGAAACCTGTCTTGAAAGCCATTTATCCTCTGTTGCAGGAATCTGGTCTTTCTGCATGGTTAGGTACACAACTCACTCCCCTGCAGAACATCCCTCACCCAGCCATTGCTTTCCTGTTGTGCCTCCTCGTTGCCACTTTCACCGAGTGCACCAGCAACGTCGCCACCACCACCCTCTTTCTTCCTATTCTGGCTTCAATGGTAAGTTCCAGCATTTCAAAATATTCTTAAAGGAACAGTTTTCAACTCTTCTCCAAGCATACATCTGCTCAATTGTCAAAATTAACTGGCTGCCATAGCCAAGCACCGGTTTGTGTATCCAAACACAGATACAAGATTTAAAACAAACATATCTGTATGTGGGTGAATATATTCTATAAAAATACACTGTTCTTAGTTCAACCCTTCTAAAATCATTGCTGGTGAAGGGTAAAGGGATTAAATTCATTGGCATATTAGACTTTGCCTTCTGGCCTAAACAACCCCATGAGGTCACTGCCAGCTGTACTTGTTTTTCCCACTTTGTTCTGCATGGAGGCAGCAACAGCAGCAGCATTTGCTTCCCTGCAACATTCCGTTACTGTATTTGACCACTGGCCTTCCAGAAGTCTCTGAGGGTGATTGCACGACCTAACTCAGACTTTTTGCATTTCCACTGGAGATTCCTGTTGCTGGGGTAGACATAGTTCTGCACCGTGAAAAGCTGGTTCCAGATAGAAACTGCAATATACTCTTCCAAAATCTTTTTGCATAGGCCACAGACTCCAGCAAACCCCAGAACTGATCCACTCACCTTCAGAGCATGGGCTGCCCCGTCTCCTCAGATAATTTAATTTTGCTCTTAACCAGTTTGAAGCCACTCTACAATTTTTTCCCAGGGTTTAGAGCTGAATGCAACCATTATTATCCACTTACACAGCAGCATCAGGAACAGAAAGCCCTGACCACAAAATCAATTCCTGCACTTGTTGCATAAAGACATGGACTAGAAGTGTCTAAAGCAGCACCAAAACGTGTGTGGCTGCAGTGTTTGATGAGAAAACAAATACAATCAGTTGTCTGACAAAAGATTCATCTGCATTTCTGTGTATCAAAATCATCTTCTTTGCTCTCCCTTCCTGCACAGGCTGAAGCCATTTGCCTCAACCCACTCTATGTCATGTTGCCCTGCACACTTTCTGCATCACTGGCGTTCATGCTCCCTGTGGCCACTCCTCCCAACGCCATTGTCTTCTCCTATGGACAGCTCAGGGTTATTGATATGGTGAGGAAAAACACGTTCTTGTCTGAATTTTCACCTCTAGATTTGATCTTTCTTTTTTCTAATATTGGTTCTTCTTGTGGGAGTGTTAGAAAACTCACTGGGCTCAGCTGATGTAAAATGGAAAGAAGATACACTTTGCATTAATAAAGGGTCACACTGACTCTACACTCAGAGCCTTATAAAGGTGCTATTGAGCTTTTAAAGAACAGCCAAGGCCTCTGGTGCCAATGAGAAACAGCGATTCCTAAGTGTTTGTAAAGCCCAAATGTAGAGCATAGAGATGTCAAAGAATGCTGTCATCTGGGCAGTCCTCCTGCAGAGATTGGGGACAGTCTGGCACATCTCAAGGGGCTGCCCTGATGTCCTGAGAAATCACTGTGCTAAAGACAGATGGACACAGATTCCATGTCTCTTGATAACTTTTCTAACTTACAATTTATCCAAGAAGAATGCCAAAGTAACATTAGGGATAAACGCCAGGTCAGAAGAGAAAGTTCTATGTAAGTGAGTTAAAAGGATTTCAGGACTTCTAGTTAAGGAGTTTTATCTAATGGAAACTCATTTCCCCCCACCCAGTAGAAATTACATTTGAGAAGAAAACTAGCTTAAAAGAATTTGATGGAGTTCTGATGGAGTTGTGAAAAAAGGCCAAAGGGAATCTGTCAATACAAACAAGCCTCAATACAAACAAGCCCAACCAGCAAGAAAGAGAAACTGCTCAGTTCAACTAACAATGCTTCTCTTTTTTTAAAATTCTAGGTCAAAGCTGGATTTGCACTCAACATTCTGGGAGTTCTGACAATAACTCTTGCTCTCAATACCTGGGCTTCATCTTTGTTCCAACTGCAAACTTTCCCATCTTGGGCAAACAAGACAGGCTCGTGCCTATAACGTGGAGAGGCGAAGGAACCAGTGATTGTTCCTGTTAGAGCTGCAACGAGAGCAGGACTGCCATCCATGCCAGTTTTGCCAAGGCAGTGGTACAGAGACAGGCCTGTCTTGTGGAAAAGGACAAGTCACCTGCAAGCAAAACCACTGTGTTGATAACAGCATTAAAACTGCACAACAGTGCTGTTAGCTGGCAATTTTGTCACCCCAGCAGTAAGATGAGGTAACCTTTGGCTTTTCCGCTGTCCCAGGAATCTTTAGGTTTTCTGTCTCTGGAGGGGCATTTTCCCCAACTGCTTTTCCAATCCACCTGTAAAGTCTGAAATCTGCAGTGAGAAAAAAGAGAAGTGTGTACATATATATATATAAATATAAGGAAGGCTCTGTGTTCCTGATTTCATGCATAGATCTGTGTCTTGTCACAACTAACGTTACTATTCACGTGTATATGTGTATATGTTCAAACTGTAAATGATTATTATATACTCTTATGGGCATTGACAGCATTACAGACAGATCACATACTCTCAGCCACTTCTATTTTTGAAATATATTTATTTGCAGTCCTCTTGTTATGAATGTAAAAGACTATTTTTCCCCCCATTGTTATTTATATCAGATTACACCCTGCAAGATCATGATAGGACCAGCAATATTCCCTTGAGAAGGAGAGAATCCCTGTGTCCTAAAATAAACATGATTGAATTAAAGTTTTTTTTAAAGTACCTGTGTTCTGCATAATTTTTTAATTATATATCACTCCTTCTGTCTTCCATGTATCAACTACTTCTCTGTTTGCTTATTTAAAATATCTTTAACTAATCAGAGAAATCAGCATAATTGTTTCTCTCTTATCTTTAAAGTAGTTAATACTTTATTATTATTGGCAGTCAAATTTTCTTGAAATGTTAAACCCAAGATTTTCCTTTTAAAAACCATGTAATATTGTTAAATATTTAATTCCTATTCTGCTGCAACTGACTTTCAGTAGCACATAAACTCCTAATGACCAAATTGACAAAGCCACTGGAAAATTCAAAGGCACTTTGCTGAAACTATCTCTTAGTACCATAACTTAGTAACATAACTGAGGTTGGGTTCAGACAGTGCAGTTATTCAACATGTGCCCCTGAGGTTTGCACTGAAATCTTTGTTCTGTTGTTGTCTGCCTAAATTTTGCACAAGGAATGTTGCTTTTGGAAGTCCCACTCTGGTGGCATCCCCATACTGGTTCCATCAGAGTGAACATGAGGGAATTTCACTCAAAATGAGTATGTGCTCTTCAAAATCTTTCTTCTTTCTTTCTCAGTCCTAAATATTAGGAGACAAGGACATTGTGCAGTGTACATTTGACTTACAAAAAGTCAGAATTCACTGACCTCTAGTAGTTTCTTTACAGTTCCAACTCTCCAGACAATTCTGGTGCCTGCTGGTCACTGATCCCTCTTGCTGGGGGTTTCACTGACTATTTGCTCTGGGAAACTACTGTCCTGGAAGGAACAGCCCATTATTAACCCTTCTAACTGACTGCTTAGCTAAGCAGGAAAAGTGGAATTCTTATAACATTTCCCATCAGCCTCTCCTTCCAGCCCTTTAAAACTGTGTTATGATTCTTTGAAGTCTTTTTTGTTAGTCTACATTATTCAGAGGCTGTGATGAGCTCATAAGGAACTCACATTTCAACCTGGTCTAGCGGAAGGTGCCCCTGCCCATGGTAGGAGTTTGGAACAAGATGATCTTTAAGGTCTATTCCAATCAAAAACATCCTTAGATTCCATGATTCAAGAACCAAACTTGACTTGTATCCCTAAAGCAGTTTTTCCACAATACAACTCTATTAATCCTGACGATGCATCTGTATTTCTCCCGTTGATATTGTCAGTGAATTTTGGCAAACTTGGGGCAAATGCTGCCAAAAAAAGTGGAGAAATGCTAAAAGGGTGTGCATGTATTGGCACTGGCTGCTTATGGAGCACTGCAGTTAGGAAGATCCAAGCACACTCCAAGAAAGAAAGAAGACAGACCAGTTGTACTGGTTATTAGACATAGTTAAGGGGCAAAAAAAAAGAAAAGAAAAAATAAAAAAACAACCAAAACCCAAACCAACACACACACGTTTCTGCCAAGCCAGTTATAAGAAGATTATCATGTGCTAGCCTAAGCCTCTGGCAGGAGTAGAACACTGTTAGCTGTCTTCTAGTTAGCTAAATATTAATCATCCTGTTTAGAACCAATCATGTCAGTAACTGGCCAGAAACTTGGTAAAAGGTTGTGGTACCAAGAAGGTGGAGTGTTTCATCTCTACCTGCAGTATTCCTCGACTTCTGCAGAAAATATGATGAGCAGGGGAAATTCCAAAGGAATACTCCCATTGTTAGGAAATTTGTAATTTTTTCGAAAGGGATATAGGAGGCCGTACCTGATGAGGTCAGAAGCCCAGCAGAGAGGGAAGCCGAGCTCATACAAAACAAAGAGGTCCTTGGCTCCAAAATGCACTGTGACAAGAAGGAAAAAAAGGTAGAGAGTAAAGAGAACTTCCACTTGGGCCTTGCACCAGTGACCACCACCAATGCTGGCCAGCATGCCCGCGGTGCCCAGGCACGCCTTGAGGATGGCCACCTGGAACATCTGCTGGCCAGGATCAGGTTGTAGTCCCCCGTCAGGCCGCTCAGAAGGCGTCCCAGGAGAAAGTAGGTGACATGCAGCTCCAGGTACATGACGAGCAGGTAGATGGCCGTTTGCAGGGCCATGCCCGCTGCCGGCAGGATGAGCGCCGGACGGCGGCCCACGCTGTCGCTCCATGGTCCAAAGAGAGTCACGGAGAAGAGACTGGCAAAGAAGCCCCCCAAGTTGATGTAGAGGTTCCAGTGGGAGACCAGGGCCTCCACCTCCTGCAAGAGAGACAGGTGGCTGAGGACTCTCAACAGCATCCAGTGCCACCCTGGGCTCTCCACTCCCCCGCTCTCCCCAGGCTGCCCTTCCCCTCCGGGCTCCCTGCTCCCCTGGGGTTTCCACTCTCTCCACGGACACCCCACTCCCCCCGAGCTCCCCTCTCCCCCTGCTCCTCCCTGCTCCCAGGGCCTCCCTGCACTCCCAGGGGTCCTCTCGGACCCTCTGCTCCCTTTGGGCTCCCCTCGTTCACCTGAACTCCCCACTCCCCTAGGACTCCCTTATCCCCCCACTCCCCCGGAGCTCCCTCACCTGTCGCAGCGGGTCGGGGGCATCGCTGCTGTTCCGGCAGCCGGCGGAGCCGCTGCTGTCATGGCCCTGGTAGCCACCCTCGGATCCCAGAGGGTCCCACGGGTGCTGAAACAAAGATATTTAGTCAGCACCAAAGTCTGACCAATGTGACGTCCTTCCTTTTCATTGACAGCACTGGAGATAACCTCCATGAGTGCGTCCAAGGGAATGACAAAAGCAAAAACCTTCTATTCGAAAAAGTGATTACAAATTCATGCTAAATCCCACCTTTTCCGCTCCCCCCACTATATAGGGCGGCTGTAATTGTTTCACGGTCTTTGCTGCCATCTATCGTCCTTTTATTACAATTAGTGTCCAGTGTTACACAGTCTTTGTTCCAACAATATATTAATTCTTGGTAGTGTTGGATGACTTCTTTTCTTCTTGGACAACTTTTTTCTTTTTTTCCCCTTGAATGCTGATTAGTTACTTGTCAGTTGGAAGAGATACCTCCTACCCACTTGCAAAAGTTGTTTCCTCAACCACCCTTACTTACAAAAAGTTATACCCCTTATCTAAGGTCGGGCAATTCTCATCAAGTTAAGCAAAAATGCAAGGTTCACGACACATGGCTTTAGCCTGAAATAATTCCACACACTAATTCTCATGTACTGTTTTCTACTCAAAAGAAAAACAAACAAAAAAACCACCTCACATTAATAAACCCAAACCTAATTTGGAATGGGCACGTTTTAGCAGGCAATGTTTAGGAGTCCCGTTCAGCACAGGGTGGCCCGGAGCGGCAGCGGCTCCGCGGGCGGGGAGGGGCGCGGGGGGCGCCGGTTGGCGGCGGATTAACCGCCGTGCCCGTTGCCTCCAGCGGCAGATCCCAGGCCTTTCAGCACTGGGATAGCTCCGGCAGCCATGGCTGGCATCCTGGAGGTGATCCTGGCCTTCAGGAAATCCCTCATCATCGTCGCAGTAGTCGTTTTGCCTCTTGCTCTGCCTCTGGCGGTGCCGACCAAGGTAAGGGCTTTTTGAATTCTGCATCTCGGAGCTGCTCCTTGGAAGTGACAGAGGAAGCAGACCGGACAGATTCTTCCTCGGAGAACCTTCATTTATTGCTTGAAGATCTCCTCTGTTTTTTTCTGGTCAGACACCTACATATTTTGGGGCAATATAAAAGCAATGATGGATGAACAGATACAGCAGTGATTGCATCTTCAAGAAGAACACTCAGTGCCATGTGATTTGTGACTTTTGCTTTGCATCTGACTGATTTAGCAAAGGACTTTCTATGCTAAAGATTATACGTGTGAATCTAAGTTCCAATCTAAGGTTCAGTTTTAATCCCCCTTCTGATTTTCTAAGAGTATCCAGTCCACATCTTCTTTTTCCTATTTCCTTCTCCAACCTGTCTGCTTTCCTCTAATCCCTTTGTAAGGCAATGAATGTAATTATGTGCCATTGCCTGCTTAAAGGCAGAGTGCTCTGATCATGTCTCCTCTCCCCCTCTTGCCCCCCAGGAGGCCAAATGTGCTTATGCTATCATAGTGATGGCAGTTTTCTGGTGCACAGAAGCAGTTCCATTGCCTGTCACAGCTCTCCTGCCTGTCCTGCTGTTCCCACTAATGAATATCATGGATGCAAACACAGTAAGAGACCTTACTTCATATGCTATGTATTAATCAGTCAGCTTCTCTTATTCTGGGATTATTTCTCAGAAAATAAAAATATTAATATTAACAATAACAATACTAATAACAATAATTAGTATTAGTAGTATTACTACTACTATTACTATTCCACTGTTGTTACACAGAGAATTGGCTGTCTTCACTGTGAAATAGAATTTGCACAAACCCAGAGTGAGCTCTGGGTGGAGCTGCTAAACTGAATTCAAAGCAAATTCACTGTTCAGATGCAACCCAGAGTTAATCCGTGCTGATGGCTTTGGAACAACCTCCCTCAGAAAATGCCTGCTCTCTTGGCTTCTTGTGACTGTTTTCTCTCCCTTGTTTCATGTTACAGGTTTGTCGGGAATATTTAAAGAACACCAATATGCTTTTTGTTGGGGGGCTGCTGGTGGCCATTGCCATTGAGCACTGGCACCTACACAAGCGTATGGCTCTCCGGGTCTTGCTTCTCACTGGTGTCAGACCAGCCCTGTGAGTAACAGCCATGAAAACACCACGGGATAAAGGACTTTATGGCATTAGTCCCCATCTCCTATGTGAGTCTGCAAATCATGCCCTACAAATGCTTTCCTGCAGTCCAAGGGAGTTAGTGCCTGAGTTAACCTTGCAAATGGGGATGCTCTGATGACTTACACACCTGGTGTGCCTTTTCTTGAATTCCAAATGCCTTTAGGTGGAGAAATAGCAACAAGAGAGTCAGTGCTGCTAAGACACAGCTTCAGACAGTCAGGAAAGAGCACAGAGGAAAGACAGAAAACATGAACTCCCTGCCTGCTCCACTGATTGCCAAGAGAAGAGAAAACATGAGGATGCTTGTTTGGAAAACAACAAGTGTTTTCCAGACTAACTCTAAGCTATGCAGAGGCTGCATCCCCCTATTTAATCTCTCTTAGCTCCTAACAAGAGGGAATGCTGAAGGAAATTACAAAGCAATAGAATAAAAATGCATACAAGATAAATCCCTTTCCATCTCATATATAATCTACATCTCATCGAAAGAATAATTTTGAGGCAAATCACAGAGTAATACTGAAACGAGGATTAGAATTTTAGATGCGTAAGAAGAGAATCTTAAATAATAGAGGTGGGATAAAATTACAGAAAAATAGGGATCCTCATCCTTATGGCTTAAACTGATTGCCATTTGGGATCAAGTTCAGCTTGTAATTCCTCTTTAAAAGATATTATAATGCATTAACCTGTGTTATTGAGAAGGCAT
>NW_020955469.1:157453-175360 GCF_003031625.1 Empidonax traillii | reverse complement strand
CTAATCCAAAGATACACAATCAAGCAACAATATCTCTTTACCAGCTGCCTTGCCCTCTCCTCATGTTTGACATGACTCCACTGTTTCTCTAAGTCCCAGTGCCAGCAGTCAGGTGCTGGTACAGAACAAGTTCCCTTCAGCCCAGCTCCTCTGGCTCTGCTGGAACTCCCTGAATTCTCATCCCTCTGCACTCCCTGTGCAGTTCAGACATCACCCTAGTTTACCAAGCAGTATCAGCTAAATGGGCAGAAGATCAAAAATTTAACAATGCCGGTCTTAAAATGAGGAAATTTGGTTTCTTCAGCTTTGAGTCCATTGTGTCCTAGCCTTGAAATACTGAGCTGTGCAGGCACAATATCTTTTCCTCTCCAACCAAGCTTCTGCATCTCTTTTGTTCCTTGGGATACAGGTAGAACTCATGTCCTGACAATTGAGGACGAGAGGAAGGGAAATGAAGATCCGCTGGAGGAGAAACACTTGAAACTGTGCAAGGGAATGTCTCTCTGCATTTGTTATGCAGCCAGTATTGGAGGGATTGCAACTCTGACTGGGACAGGACCAAATCTGGTACTTCAAGGACAAGTTGATGAGTAAGTCTGGTTGAATGTGGGATTGCATAGCCACTAAACTGCATCATTCTGTACAAATGACTTCCAGGCAGCATAGCAAATAAAAACATCAATTTGCTAACTTTGCTGTGAACTTCTTTACTTTGTGGGCCTCACAGTACCTCCCCTTTCTAATTCATTAAGCACATACAGAAGAGAATGTGGAGTTTTGGATGCTAACAGCCACCTGCATTTTACAGGCTCTATCCTGATAATGGTGGTATCATCACCTTTGTCTCCTGGTTCTCCTTTGCCTTCCCCACCATGCTTATGCTGCTGGTTTTGGCATGGATTTGGCTCCAGATACGGTACTTGGGCTTTAAGTGAGTACCCTTCACCCTCTACAGTCCAGCTGGTGGGGCTGTGATCAAGAACTCATTGCACAAGTTGTCCTGGTCTAGTGGAAGAAGTCCCTGCCTTTGGCAGGGGGTTACAATGAGATGGTCTTCAAGGTCTCTTCCAACACAAACCATTCTGTGATTCTATTGTATTTTCCCCCATGTGCTCAGATAGCACAATTCTTTTTGTATTTCAATCATGAGCTTTTAGGGGCAGGAAGCTGCTTTCTGATTGCTTTGGCAAGCCATGGCACAATGCAGTTAGTACCCACCATGGCTGCTGATCCTATGATTATAATATATTTAATTGCAATATTCGTATATCTAAAAGATATTATGACTGAGAATAAAATTTGAATTCTTAACTGAGGCTATCTGGCATATGTCTTAGATATTTCTTTTCTGTTTTCTTCTAGTTTTAAGGAGAATTTTGGTTGTACTGGAAATTCCTCTGCCAAGGTTAAGGAACTAGAGGCCTATGCCATCATCAAGGAGGAGAACAAGAAACTGGGCAGAATGAAATTTGCAGAAATAGCAGTTTTGGTCCTCTTCATACTCCTGGTACTGCTCTGGTTTACAAGAGATCCTGGTTTTGCTCCAGGCTGGGCAACAAATCTTTTCAACAAAAAAAAAAAGTACTACCACTTCTCCTCACTTTGAATGAAATGAAATACACTGGATTTTATAAAAATTAAAACATAGCTGACTAAATATCTGACTGGTCTGTTGCAGGTATGTCACTGATGGCACAGTTGCCATCTTCATTGCAGTTTTGTTGTTCATCGTCCCTTCTGGCTTTTACAATGCACAAACAGGTGAGTTTACTGAAACATTAAAAATCAGCTATCAGAATAGGTACATGGGAAGTTTCACATTTGAGGTTTACAAAAGAAATTTTCAAATATTAAATAAGATTTCAAACTGCTCTTCCTGCATAGCTACAGCTTTCTGTTGAGGTTAGGCAAGCCATGTATCCCATAAAAATTCTCTGCTTCTCATTAACTAAGTAGGAGACTCTTATCCCAGCAGTGTTCCTGCCTCCACTATACAAATGTGTGTGTGTTCTTCTGAGGCTGGAATTTTCAGGAGAGATAATGACTTAACAGAAACACACATAGGTCTGCAGATATGTCGCCACACTTTTAGCTCACCCCTGCATTGTAATGTGCTTTTGGAAGCAGCTGCAGATCATTCATTAGTGCCTTTGCCAGTCAAGTTTTAAATCCTTTGTTGGTGAGGCTTTTAGCATCTGCTGTGGGAGGTAATTCCAGGTCTTGCTGACAGAAGGGTTCAGACTAAAGTCATGTCCCACCAAGAAGTTCTCCTTTCTCTGGAGAATGCAATTCGGTTTACAAAATCTTTTTGGATTTCAGATGGCAAGTCAAAGTTCCAAGCACCTCCACCTCTTCTGGAATGGAAAATAGTTCACCAGAAAATGCCATGGAGTATTGTGTTTCTGCTGGGAGGTGGCTTTGCCTTAGCCAAAGGCAGTGAGGTAACATTCCTTGGCTTACCTGGGATTTGTGTCTTCCTGGGCGTTTTCCACCTTACTCTTCATGCTGTCCCAGGACACAAGAGGGCACACTGGGAGCATCAAATGTGCCTTTCCTCAGCTACTGGCAGTGGGACAAACCTCACCATCCTTAGGAGTCCTGTGATTAGAACAAATCCTTATTGTTACCTGTGCAATGAGATGGTACTACCAATCAGGACAACATGATTAACCGTGTTTCTGGAAAAGTGGAGGAGATAATGTGCCCAGGATGGATCTCTAAACTGTTTCAAGTGAACTACTTATGGAAATAGGATTTAAATTAAACAGCTAAAAGATAAATTTAGAGCTTGCTAGAGAAACTTTAGGAGCAGATAAAATCATCTCGCTTTCACACTGAAGGATGTGCTACTGTACTTCTACAGGAATCTGCCAGGAGTCCAGTGCTACACATTATTTTTCAGTAATGATTTGAGTGATGGTAAATACATTTTTGAAATATATAGACAATAAAGAAACTGGAAAAGGCTTCAAGTGCCTGGAAATACTTGATTACAATTCAAAGATCAAAATTAAGTGTAAAAGTGTTTCTAGAAAACAAGGATGCAGCTCAGTTTGGGAAACAGGAGGAAATAATCAAGTATCAGAAATGTAAGATGTGAAAATGAGAGGTTGAGTTTTAAAGCTGCTCATACACCTTATTCCTGTCGGTATTTGAATATTATCACTGAGAAAAAAAGCAAACAATTGTAAACTATAGGTAGGTTCACCATACATAGGACATGTAAAATATAATCCTTCCACTCGGGCCTAAGTCCTCAGTTACAGTAATTTATTCAGTTTTGGCTATCAGTCTTCAACAATACATGGCTGTATGAAGAAAGTTTAGAGGAAGGCAGTGAGAATGGGAAACATGTTTCTTAAAGGAAAGATGTAAGAAATTAGAATAATTTATTCTAGAGTAAGTCATCAAATACAAAAGAGCTGCCGCAGAGGGCCCAGAATGACAGGGAAGATGCTTGTACCTTCGGAGGGTGTGAAAAGCTTCAGATAATTATCAAGATCTCAGATAATGTGATGAAATCTCATTAAATCACTAGAACACCTGCTAAGGTATATGGAAGTATTTCAGAAAATTATTTGAAAGATCTCTGTTTACAATTAAGAAGTGCCACAAATATTGATCATTTACAACTAATGATCTGAGCTATCAACAATACACTACAAATGTAGCATCTTCTTCTTCCAAATTCTCTGGAAGGGAAAGCATGTTTATTTCTAGGTAACCCAACAAATGAGCATGTCTAGGAAAATTGGCTCTTACATGTTTTTCTGCAGAGAGCAGTTTGTATGAGAACAGCTATGAGAAGGAAAGGTCGAATTGACAAGAGAATTGTAAATGGATTGCAATGTGGTCATTTCCTCTCCAACCTACTATCCAGACAACCTTCTTTTTTTCTGTTACAGAAATCTGGTCTTTCTGCATGGTTAGGTACCAAACTCACTCCCCTGCAGAACATCCCTCACCCAGCCATTGCTTTCCTGGTGTGTCTCCTCGTTGCCACTTTCACCGAGTGCACCAGCAACGTCGCCACCACCACCCTCTTCCTCCCTATTGTGGCTTCAATGGTAAGTTCCAGCATTTCAAAATATTCTTAAAGGAACAGATTTTAACTCTTCTCCAAGCATACATCTGCTCAATTGTCAAAATTAACTGGCTGCCATAGCCAAGCACCGGTTTGTGTATCCAAACACAGATACAAGATTTAAAACAAACATATCTGTATGTGGGTGAATATATTGTATATAAATACACTGTTCTTAGTTCAACCCTTCTAAAATCATTGCTGGTGAAGAGTAAAGGGATTAAATTCATTGGCATATTAGACTTTGCCTTCTGGCCTAAACAACCCCATGAGGTCACTGCCAGCTGTACTTGTTTTTCCCATTTTGTTCTGCGTGGAGGCAGCAACAGCAGCAGCATTTGCTTCCCTGCAACATTCCGTTACTGTATTTCACTCTGACCACTGGCCTTCCAGAAGTCTCTGAGGGTGATTGCACGACCTAACTCAGACTTTTTGCATTTCCACTGGAGATTCCTGTTGCTGGGGTAGACAGAGTTCTGCACCGTGAAAAGCTGGTTCCAGATAGAAACTGCAATATACTCTTCCAAAATCTTTTTGCATAGGCCACAGACTCCAGCAAACCCCAGAACTGATCCACTCACCTTCAGAGCGTGGGCTGCCCTGTCTCCTTGGATAATTTAATTTTGTTCTTAACCAGTTTGAAGCCACTCTACAATTTTTTCCCAGGGTTTAGAGCTGAATGCAACCGTTATTATCCACTTACACAGCAGCATCAGGAACAGAAAGCCCTGACCACAAAATCAATTCCTGCACTTGTTGCATAAAGACATGGACTAGAAGTGTCTAAAGCAGCACCAAAACGTGTGTGGCTGCAGTGTTTGATGAGGGACGAGGTTTCTGACAGAAACAGATACAATCAGTTGTCTGACAAAAGATTCATCTGCATTTCTGTGTATCAAAATCATCTTCTTTGCTCTCCCTTCCTGCACAGGCTGAAGCCATTTGCCTCAACCCACTCTATGTCATGTTGCCCTGCACACTTTCTGCATCGCTGGCGTTCATGCTCCCTGTGGCCACTCCTCCCAACGCCATTGTCTTCTCCTATGGACAGCTCAAGGTTATTGATATGGTGAGGAAAAACACGTTCTTGTCTGAATTTTTACCTCTATATTTGATCTTTCTTTTTTCTAATATTGGTTCTTCTTGTGGGACTGTTAGAAAACTCGCTGTGCTCAGCTGATGTAAAATGGAAAGAAGACACGCGTTGCATTAATAAAGGGTCACATTGACTCTCCTACACACTCAGAGCCTTATAAAGGTGCTATTGAGCTTTTAAAGAACAGCCAAGGCCTCTTGAAGATGTTCCAAGAGGAGTTGCCAATGAGAAACCGCAATGTCTAAGTGCTTGAAAAGCCCAAATGCAGAGCACAGAGGTGTCAAACAACATCTGGGCAGTTCTCCTGCAGAGATTGGGGACAGTCTGGCACATCTCAAGGGGCTGCCCTGATGCCCTGAGAAATCACTGTGTTAAAGACAGATGGACACAGATTCCATGTCTCTTGATAACTTTTCTAACTCTAGTTTTATCGAAATGAAATTCATCCCCCCCTCCTTCCCCCCCCCCGCCCCCAATAGAAATTACATTTGAGAGGAAAACCAGTTTGAAATAATTTGACGGAGTTCTGATGGAGTTGTGAAAAAAGGCCAAAGGGAATCTGTCAATACAAAGAAGCCCAACCAGCAAGAAAGAAGAGAAACTGCTCAGTTCAACTAACAGTGCTTCTTTTTTTATAATTCTAGGCCAAATCTGGATTTGTACTCAACATTCTGGGAGTTCTGACAATAACTCTTGCTCTCAATACCTGGGCTTCAACTTTGCTCCAGCTGAGAACTTTCCCATCTTGGGCAAACAAGACAGGCATGTGCCCATAACGTGGAGAGGCGAAGGAACCAGTGATTGTTCCTGTTAGAGCTGCAACGAGAGCAGGACTGCCATCCACGCCAGTTTTGCCAAGGCAGTGGTACAGAGACAGGTCTGTTCTGTGGAAAAGCGTAATCTACCCTCAAGCAAAACTGTTCTGTTGATAACAGAAATAAAATTGCTTAATAGTGCTGTATATCTGTCAATTTTGTCACCCCAGCAGTAAGATAAGGTAACCTTTGGTTTTTCTGCTGTCCAAGGAACCTTTAGATTTTCTGCAGGGATATATTCCCTGTGAAGTTTGAAATCTGCAGCAAGAAAGAGGAGCAATGTATATATATGTGTATATATATATGTATATGTATATGTATATATGTATAAAGAAGGAGAGAGACTCTGTGTTCCTGATTTCATGCATGTATTGTCACAACTAACAGCTGTATATGTGTATATGTTCAAACTGTATATGATTGTTATATACTCTTATGGGCATTGACAGCATTACAGACAGATCACATACTGTCAGCCCCTTCTATTTTTTAAATACATTTATTTACAGTCTCCTTGTTATGAATGTAAAATGTGCCATAACTGAGGTTGGGTTCAGGCAGAGCAGTTATTCAACATGTGCCCCTGAGGTTTGCACTGAAATCTTTGTTCTGTTGTTGCCTGCCTAAATTTTGCACAAGCAATGTTGCTTTTGGAAGTCCCACTCTGGTGGCATCCCCATACTGGTTCCATCAGAGTGAACATGAGGGAATTTCACTCAAAATGAGTATGTGCTCTTCAAAATCTTTCTTCTTTCTTTCTCAATCCTAAATATTAGGAGACAAGGACATTGTGCAGTGTACATTTGACTTACAAAAAGTCAGAATTCATTGACCTCCAGTAGTTTCTTTACAGTTCCAACTCTCCAGACAAATCTGGTGCCTGCTGGTTACTGATCCCTGATGGTTTCACTGGCTATTTGCTCTGGGAAATCACTGTCCTGGAAAGAACAGCCTATTATTAACCCTTCAGTGGCTTTGACAGAGGGTTTTGATGTGTGATAGGGATCCAACAGAATATTCACAGCACAAGCAGGACAGGCATTTATTCTCTGTTGCTAATGAGCTCCTGGGTAATTGATTTCAAACACATAATGACTTGTTCAGGTCACTGCTAAACCACTCTCATTTCCTTTGGCATTTAACTCTATCAAATAACATCCAAATCTCCCTAAATATTTTCACTAGCCTGCTCACCCTGTGTCTGAGGACCTAAAAATGACAGACTTTAGCAGATGATTTTCTACGAGCCTCTCCCTTCTTCTCTCTTTGTCTGCAGCACCAGGGCAGCATGCACAGCTTTTGTTTGCTTTTTGTTTTCTTTGAAACACTCGCACAGAGTTTACATGTCCTTCTAAATTACTGCTTAGCTAAGCAGGAAAGGTGGAATTCTTATAACATTTCCCATCAGCCTCTCCTTCCAGCCCTTTAAAACTGTGTCATGATTCTTTGAAGTCTTTTCTATTAGTCTACATTATTCAGAGGCTGTGGTGTGTGTAAGTACCTGCAAGGAGCACAGGTGCAATCTTTATGCCAATCTCAAGAAGAAAGGAGAGAGACATCAAGTAGCACAGAGTGTCATGGGGCCAACCCATTAATGTTGGGTGTTCCGTGTTCATTAGCATGGATGAGTGCATAAAGGTTAGAGACTTACCAGAGAATATCTGCAGTGAAAGTTACTTGAGGGGTGTACAAATGTCCAACTTCCAGAAAAAATATAGGTGAAAAGCTGGAAGAGAAGAGAAGAGAAGAGAAAAGAGGAAGAGAAGAGAAGAGAAGAGAAGAGAAGAGAAGAGAAGAGAAGAGAAGAGAAGAGAAGAGAAGAGAAGAGAAGAGAAGAGAAGAGAAGAGAAGAGAAGAGAATAAGAATACCATAAAGAGAACTGAAAATTTCACTACTAGTTTCCACCTTGAAGTGATGGTGGCACTGGGCAGTTTATTGCCTTGGGTGTGTCGGAGCTCAGGACCAGTCGACGTACAGCTAAATATAGTGTGCTTGTGCAAAACTCAGTAACACTATTAAAAATTTTCATAATTTTCTAAGCAAAGCAGGTAGAAAGTGTTTCTAAGCCCCATTATTACCCAGATCACCTTTGAAGGGTGGTTCCCCATTATGTTTCCAGATATTGCCCTCAAGGAGTGGCTCCATTTCCCATTGTGTGATCAAATTTCACAATCTGCTGTGAAACTGCCAGCTCAGCACCTGCTGTACTTAGGTGTGATTTCCAATGCAGCTCTTCGTTTCGGAGTTGACACTAAGTTTGTTTTACATAGGAGCTGTGAGTGATAAATTTGGTAATGAGAAGGGGATGTCTGCCTTTTTGCCTGCCTGGTCTAAGAAGCAAGTTCTCTACAAAACCACAAAATACAGGTTTCCCACAGTATATGCCAGTGAGTAAGTGGGTGACTCGCAGTCACCTCCTCCATTCTCCCTGGAGTTATGGTGCTGTCTTGCCTTGCCTTGCCCAGGCACACGAGCACACACACAACTTCTACAGGCACATACATGTACACCAAAGAGAATATGAAGGGCTTACCCTGGTAAACACACACATTTCTACAACCACACCGTAAAACCAGATGAGTTTTAAGCAGGCTAATGAAAATCCGCTTCCATTTGGGAAAGGCACTTCATCATAAACAGCTCGGCAGCAATTTGTGAGGTGGCACATAAGTGATGCAAGGGGCACTGAAATCATAAACAGACTTAACAGGACACATGGCAATTTGAAAGCCAAACCAGGATAAAGCCAGCACATCTTTCTAATCCTCAAATTGGTTTGGAGAAACCAAAAATTTGCTCCCAGTCACTTAAAAGGTATTAAAATGAACTTAAAGGAAATCTTGTTGTATAGCACTGACATATGAAATATGTCCAGACCTTACCATTTAATTCCTAAACTGTTTTTAGTAATAAAAATAAATAAATAACATCTACTCTGAAGGACAACTCATCATAAAATGAACACAAAATAATTAATTCTCAAAAAGTTTTCAATTATTTTCAGAAAACCAGATATAAACCAACAAAAGCATAAGGTTCTGAGTTTTATCCAAGAGTCAGCAACATATGTGTAACTATGGACCTTTCTCCAGGGGCTGTAAGAGCAGTTCCAGTCATGTCCTTGGAGGAAATTCCTCCCTTGGATAACTATGGCACGTTGGCAGCAGTGTGATTCTAAGTGCAAAACTCCAGCTCTCTCCATTTGGCTTATTTTATTCTAGGAATACAGCTCTTTGCTCTCACTGGGTTAAGCGTTTGCAAAGGCAGAAACAGAGTTTAAACTTTCTGCAATGATGAATAACTAAAGAACAGAAAACTGAAACCCAAGGACTTAAGAAATGCATAACTTGAAATCATCCAGGAACTTCACAACCCTCAGATTTTTTTCCAACGTGGGACCAATAAAACTATTTACAACCTGATTCATTGAACTTTATGGTTTGAGTTAGTAGTGACCAAGGTGCCAAAGTCTGGAAATGAAGTGGTTTGGGTGTACTAATCACCTGGTGTCCAAACTAACAACTATTTAATAGAACTTAATCACTACTGTCAATGCTGTGCATTTTCTCCTATTAAGGAAACATTTAATATTATTTATCCTTTACTCATAATAACAGACTGAAACCATCCAGGTGCCATCCAGGAGGTGCAGGTTCCCTCACCACATGTCATTTAGTGGCTGCAGATACTGCACCAGGGCATGCCCAGGGTCCCCAAATCCAGGCCAAGCACCTGGTCTGGTGTTGATTTTCCTTGCAAAACTCCCTTAAATAGCTAAGGGGGAAGGAATGGAACAAGTGAACACTTTTCAAAGGCAGCACAGGACAGCAGAGTAGAAAAATAAATAAAACTGATTTAAATTGTCGAAAAGGAAAAAAAAAAAAAAAAAAAGAAAACATCAACCCAAAGTATGAACTAATTTGAAAATAGAGAAGCAACAGAATGGTTAATTCAAAGGTTCAATCCTTATTCAATCCTTATTCAAGGTTTCAACTTTCATATATTGTTATGAATTATTTAGATCACACCAGATGCAACTGCTTCAAGGCTCAGAGCTCGTATGCCTGTGCAAGGTTTCTGTGATACAGCATTAGTCATGACTGTCTTTAGTTGGCATTAGATTTGAAATATTAATTATGGTCAACTAAAACATCAAAAATTTACTCTGCTTCAAGTTTATACCATTCAGCCAACTCCAGGTTAGTATTAAAGTGCTCCTGCCAGCCTAACAACACTACAGGAATTTCCTCACTTCTCTCGATCCCTGTCCAGTCCATGAGAAGCAGAACAATTTCAGGTTTTCCCACTGCTTACCACTGGGATCTAGGGCTTTTTATTCTTTGGAAGGGAGTGGAAAGCTCTAGGATGCCCAATTTCAGTAATTTTGCTGATCACAGAGCTTGTAATTTCTTTCTATAAAGCAAAAGGAGAAGTGGTCAGAGCTGTCCATGAAACTAATGTCTCTATTAATATGGAATTTCACAATGTGAGATGAGCAAGGTGTGTGGAGAAGGGGAATACAGTGTTGTTACAGTTAACTGTTTCAGCACCAGTTTTCCCAGTTGCCCATCTAGGGGATCTTAGACAGTGAGTACTGGTTATTCTGGGGCAGTTGTAGTGCCTGCAAAGGGAACATCACATTTCCCTTTTTGCTCTAGGACTCTCCTGATGAGACTTGCCAGAAAACTGAAAAAGGATCCTCTTTATTTTTGAGATGTCTGTCACCTGAAGGGAGTCTGAATTTTCCCCCTTGTTCTTACCTCTGGCAATATCATTCCTGCTACATGAAACACGCAATCATAAATCACTTGTCTGCATTGCAGATAACACAGTTGTACAATGTGAGCTTCCTCACACCTGTGCTTTCGCTTTCCTCCTTAGACCTAAGCAAGTAGTGTTGTGGTATTGAGAGCTACAAATGGCACAAACAGTAGTCTCAGAAGACACTACTAAACAATCTGAAATAAGCTTTGTGTAATACCTTTAGTGTTACAGCTTTGTCACTCAGGCTCCCTAGAAGACAGCAACATCATCGGAATTAGTTCTGATGACTTTTAGAGGCTTAAGAATGAAGACAGAATTTTTTTTTTGCCCCTCTAATTATTGGCAAAAGCCAGTGACCACAGCTAGCATTACAGTTCTTCTGAATAGCCACAAAAGATCAGTGAATGGCACAGAAAAAACAAGCTCCAATTTCACGCTCATGCATCATCCCTTAACTTAATATGCTCTGGCAGCTGATAGAATATACATGGTGTATGGACAGAAGAAAAATAAATTTCTGAAATATATTTAGAAAAGACTGAAGTAAAGCTGCAAGAGGGACAGCTTCTGACTGTGTTCTGGCTCCAGAAAATAAAATCCTTCTCAGTGAGCACAGACGCTGTAGAAGTGCAGGAGTTCATACTGTACATTTCTATATTTTGGCAGAGATACTATAAAGTAAAAAAAAAACACCAAACATGAAGCTTATTAGCCTAGAAGAAAAATCTTTGGTCTTGTTTACACAGTAACCACACACCTGTATCTCAGAAATATGAGACAAGTGATGGGGAAAGGGGAGGGGACTGACATCTTTATTTTCCTCTGCACCAGGTGCAGTCAAGTCTGTAATATCTCTCTAGCCACTATTTTGACTCGGTGCCACTGTTGGCCTACTGTACCTGCTGAACAGCCCCTGCAGGGAATGACTCCAAAACATGCCCATGCTCTCTGCTCCAGCAAGATCCGTTTTTACCTGGAGCCCTGGCGGGTGCATACATAAGTCAGCCAAACCCTGAGCCCATCCTAGCACAGCTGCAGTACCTCCCAGTCACAGAAAGACAAAAACACTAAATCTTGTACAAAACGGTCTTATTAATTCATTTTCCTCACCAGACACGACACTCAGTTTCCCGTTGCTGCCGTTTTAAGTCCCATTTTTATGGGACATAAATGAGGCATTAAGGAAACTTGTCCTATCACAAGGCAGCTGTATCACAAAATATCAAGGTAAGGGGCAGAGCTGAATAGTGTCCCATCTCCTTGGTTCCTCAAACTAAAGTACAATACAGTAAAATCCTTTTGCATTAACCACAAGTGTGTGTGTGTCTGGCTCTCCTGAATATGATAGTTTGATATTCCTGTGCAAACTGAAAAAAAGAAAAGAGGGATATAAATATTAAATTTAAAAGAATATATTATTACATATTCTATAAATTCTTATATTATATATTATATGAAAAGAACTTTTTTTTAAGGATAAATGATTTTGTGTCACGAGAATGACAGAAAAAGATGCTTCTAGTTTGTTAAGACAGCAGCCACACAACTAAGAACAGGGTAACTCCTACTGCAGTGCTGACTGCATGAGACCAAACACAGAAAGATACAATTGTTTAGGCAGTAAAGACCTCTAAGATCATCAAGGCTAACTGTTACCCCAGCACTGCCAAGCCCACCACTAACCCACGTCCCCAAGTGCCACATCTACATGGCTTTTAAATCCCTCCCCAGGGATGGTGACTCCACCACTGCCCTGGCCACCCTGTGCTGGGGTTTGATGACCCTTTCAGTGAAGACATTTTTCCCGAGATCCAATCTTACTGAGGCTGCACTCAGTCCCCCCACATCCAGGCCATTGATCAAGACATTAAGCAGGACTGGCCCCAGTACTGAGCCCTGGGAAACACCACTGGTGACCAGCTGGGTGCAACTCCATTCACCACCATTCCCTGGGCTCCAGCCAGTTCTTTACCCAGCCAACAGCGCACCCGTCCAAACCATGAGCAGCCAGTTTCTCCAGGAGAATCCTGTGGGAAGTGGTGTCGAAGCCTTTCCTGAAGTCCAGGTAGACACATCACAGCCTTTCCCTCATCCACTAAGCGGGTCACCTTGTCATAGAAGGAGATCAGGTTGGTCAGGCAGGACCTGCCTTTCATAAACCTGTGCCAACTGTGCATAATCACCTGGCTGTTCTGTACGTGCCACGTGACGGCACTCCGGAGGATCTGTGCCATAACCTATCCTGGCACCGGGACCAGGCTGACAGGCCCGCAATCCCTGGATCCCCCTTCTGACCCTTCTTGTAGAGGGGCATCGCATTTGCAAACCTGCAGTCAGCTGGGACCTCTCCAGGGAGCCAGGGCTGCTGGTAAATGATGGAAAGTGGCTCACTGAGCCCTTCCACCAGGTCCCCCAGTATCCTTGGGTGGATCCCATCCGGTCCCATGGCCTTTAGCATGTCCAACTGCTGTAACAGTTTGCTGACCATTTCCTTTGGATTTGGATTAAGGAGGTTTTATTCTGCTCCCCATCCTTGTCTTCAGCTCAGAGGGTTGAGTGCCATGAGAAGAACTGAGGCAAAGAAGGCATTAAGCACCTCAGCTTCTTCCTCATCTGTTGTCACTATGCTTCCCTCCACATCCAAGAAAGGATGGAAATTCTCCTTAGCTGTTCTTTTGTTACTGATGTATTTATAGGAACACTTTTACTGCCGTTTACAGCACCAGCCAGATTAAGTTCCAGTTGGACTTTGGCCCTTCTAATTTTCTTCATTTAGGCTATTGAATTCCCCACTGTTGGCCATGAGAGAAACAAACTATTTCCAAGCTCTACTCCTTTTGAATTCACTTCTCTTTAATAATAGCATGACATGAAATTATCCAGTATTTATTGGAGCAGAATAATCAATGTGAAACTGTTTTAAGAAAGTATATTTTGCCACACAATACAGGACGATGGAAAAGGCATGACATAATTTATCATGGATTCACAGAATGGTTCGGGTTGGCAGGGACCCTAAAGACCATCTCACTCCACCCCCCTGCCATGGACAGGGGCACCTTCCACTAGTTCAGGTTGCTCAAAGGTTTATCAGCTGCTCTGCACAGGTAGCAATAGGAGGAACTGGACTGGGCTGCTCGAGAGGGATAATATGGTACTGCATTAGCACATAGTATTTATATCATTTTTATTTCTTTAATCTGACTGCATGCAACCCTATGGACCAGAGAAAGTCTCTATGTTTAGGAACTCAGATCTTCATTGGGAAAGGGGTATTTAGTATTCTTAGGCAGTGATTAACATGAACTCAGAGTTTATAAATATGATGAGTCTTTAATTTACACAACAAGTAGAGTAATAAAGATTAGAGGAAAGAACTTGAGAGGGAGGGAGAGAAACCTCCATATCTAACCCTGGCTGCTAACAACACTAATTACAATTGGTCTCACAACAAAATCTTTCAGGAGTCAGGATGTTTCAGCTTAAGATTTAAGCATAGCCAGGTGTTGTATATACCACCTTAGCAAAAAGAATTATCCAGCACATACTACAGCAGAACACCTGATTTTTTCTTTAAATCTTACTCAGGTTATTTTTCATCATGAAAGAAGTACCTGCATCTTTGGTAGCTGTAAAAATATCATGCATGGCACCACCTGCCAGACTAATAATAATAATTAGAAATGTAATAAACTGTTCATTGGCAAGGGAACAAATTGTCTTATCCTTTGAAAGTCACTCTGGCCTGAGGCAATTCCTCACAGACATTTGCCACTGATGTCACAAGAGCCAGAGTGAAAAGCACACTGCGCAGAAAAACAAGAGAGGATGAAAATAAGAAAGGAAAAAAAAAACACTGACAAAGACATTTGAGCAACATAGACTAGCTACAGAGTATTTCATCTTATGGAAAAAACCATGAAAACTAAGGACTTAAAAAGAGTTGACAATGAGGGAGAACTGATCCTGTTGCTTCCTGTGGAACTTCACAGACTGGAGCCTTTGGAGCATCACATGAACTCATAACACTTACTTAAGATGAAACATTTTTAACTGAATTTAGAATGAAAACCTCAGGGTTGCAATTACCTCTTTTTTATCCTCCTTAATCCTTTTCATCTTTTGTACAATGATCTTTCATAAAATAATTAGGATCCTTCATAACATACTTTGTACTGAATACCTTTTACAGTGGGTTACTCAGATTCTTGTATCTTGCACATTTAATTTTAAATCTGACAATCTGAGATCAATATTTCATTCTCCCTGAAGCTCCTCTAAGTGCTAAAGCAATCTTGGTTTGTCTGCCAGATAGGAGTTAATGGCCTGTTCAGGACTCTTCCCTCCCTTTATAACTCTCCATTTGAACAGGCCACATGATTTTACTTTGCTTGTTTTCTAAGAGCGTGTTTAAAATCATCCTCAGCAATAAAAATGTGGTTTCATGTTTTCATGGCCTCATATGTTTATGCATTCTCTTCCATGCACTATGTTTTATTTCTAAAAATACATTTTCAGTTTGTAAAACGTCTAAGAGCCACCCAGAAACCTGTGAACATAAAATATTTGCCTTCCTCATCCATCTTCTAGACTAGATGCAGGCACTCGAGAGAACACAGCAACCGGGTCCTTGCTTACAGAGAACTGAAGAGGAGAAAATCAAGTCATAAGCGCTGCCTAAGCACTTCTTTCTGAGGCTTCTGATGATTTCACAGTCCCAGTAAGTCATCTAGGAGGGGCCCATGCCAGGCAGCAGCCTGCTTTTGTTCTTTGCTTTGTACTAAGAAGGGAGGGACATTGCTGAGGTACAACACTTTGAGTATTTACATGATTCATTCCTTCTTTCATTGAATCATTTTCTCGTTTCTAAGATAATACCTCTGGGATGATTTCAGCAGCTGTTTGTTTGCGGAAGCACCAGGTTTTATGTTTTCCACTACTGTGTGTGAAGATAAAGATGAACCAAGGATTGTCCAAGTAAGATGGGAAAATGGTTTGGACGGGATGGGGGGAACTTCTCTTGCACAGTTCTGATTAGTGACCTGATGGCTCTGAAGTCTTTCACACAGAAGCTGTGAGGTCAGCTCAGAATATGACTACAGTCAGGTACAGCTCCATTAATTTCCTGCTGAACATGCTGCATATTTCCCCAAATCTAAGCAATGCCCTAAACTGTATCAAATAATTCATCCCAGACTGCATTTGCACTATAGGTGGTTAGGAAAACCCGAGTATGCCAGTCCTTTTCAATGTTCCGAGTCAATTCTTCCCAATTTTCCTTTCTGTTTCAAAACCAATAGAATAATAGCTGGCAGAATTTGAGACAACACCTTGGAAGGGTGATACTATACAATTTTCAGCTTTAACTCTGAATACTGTAGATAGAACTATGTTCTCTCACCGAGCTCGTAAGAAACTCACATTTCAACCTGGTCTAGTGGAAGGGGGTTGGAAAAAGATCATCTTTAAGGTCCCCTACAACCAAAAACACCCTGAGATTCCATGATTCAAGAACTAAACTTGACTTGTATCCCTAAAGCAGTTTTTCCACAATACAACTCTATTAATCCTGACGATGCATCTGTATTTCTCCCGTTAATATTGTCAGTGAATATTGGCAAGCTTGGAACAAATGCTGCCCAACATTCTATGGAAGTGGAGAAATGCTAAAAGGGTGTGCATGTATTGGCACTGGCTGCTTATGGAGCACTGCAGTTAGGAAGATCCAAGCACACTCCAAGAAAGAAAGAAGACAGACCGGTTGTACTGGTTATTAGACATAGTTAAGGGGCCAAAAAAAAAAAAAAAAAAAAAAAAAAAAAAAAAAAAAAAAAAAAAAAAAACCAAACCCCAAACCAACACACACACGTTTCTGCCAAGCCAGTTATAAGAAGATTATCATGTGCTAGCCTAAGCCTCTGGCAGGAGTAGAACACTGTTAGCTGTCTTCTAGTTAGCTAAATATTAATCATCCTGTTTAGAACGAATCATGTCAGTAACTGGCCAGAAACTTGGTAAAAGGTTGTGGTACCAAGAAGGTGGAGTGTTTTATCTCTACTTGCAGTATTCCTTGACCTCCACGGAAAATATGATGAGCAAGGGAAATTCCAAAGGAATGTTCCAGTTGTTAGGAAATTTGTAAATTTTTTGAAAGGGATATTGGAGTTTCTGCAAGATGAGAATCTGGACAGACTCTCCAACCATTCAAACTGGATTCTCTTCAGCTGCTGTGAAGGAATGGTGCAGGAGTACAGCATGTTTTGTCTTGGTTTGTGGAGTAAGTGCAGGGAATTGCAAATGTGCTTCATCTGTACCACAAAGCAACATCCCGTGTCATTCACAAACTAATGCTCTTTCTGAGCTCTGTCACAGCTCCAGGAGTGATGCTGCATGTTCATGATAGAACATAACAGCAAGGACAAACAGATCAAAAACATCCTGGGGACTAAAAGATTATTGAGGGCATGTGTGGGTTATTCAGCACCTTTGAAATCCTCACACAGCTTAAAATAAACAGAAAATATGAAGAACAGGCAGCAGCATTAGAAGAAAGAGTATGATGTGATGTATGAGTGATCATTTCCCTGCTCATGCCTCAGCACTAAGTGGCTAAACCTGCATAACATATTCGGAGTCAGGAGTGTGACAGGATCGGGTTGGGAAGACTCATGCGGTTCAAAGGTCTCACTGGTAGATCCACATGTTCATGAAACTCCCACAGTCCCTCAAGGCCTTAAAACCAGAATGCAACAGCATTCCCCTTTGAATCTCTCATGGTCTGACCTTTAGAAAGTCCTGTTCTGATAGAGGAGTTGGAGGTGACGAGACAGAGGATCAGCCAACTGTTCCTCTCTCTCCAGTATCAGCACCACTCCTGGGATCCCGTCATTTGTCTTCTGACACTGGCCACACTCTTCTACATCCTTGACTTTGGCATTCATCAAATTCCCATGCTCTGAAAGCTGATGTAAGGTAGAATTTCTCCTTTCATTGTCATGTCACCAAAACTCCCCCAACAGCCACACTCTGCACAACTCTGTGATGTTGGAAACAGCCTGGCAGCCAAAAATGCAGAAGCCATAAGACCAAACAAACAAAGACAGCCTGCCAACCTACCACTTATCCAGCAGCTGCAGGCTAGGAAAGT